>NW_024720932.1:0-102500 GCF_018991925.1 Homarus americanus | reverse complement strand
TAAACACTCGGATTCTTAAAGGCTCGTACGCTGAAAATTCCCTTCACTTTAACATCGGTACAAAGTTGATAGGCAAAAGGTATGCGAAATTGCACTGAGATGATACCATAACTAAGTGTGTTCCATTATCTCCAGTTAAAGGAAAATATCATCTTATTATCGTATTAAAATATGGGATGAAGATCTGAAGTATTGTATCATATTTGTGCCAACTTAGTACAGTATGTGCAGTAGTTGTGATTTCTTACTTAATTATTATTATTATTATTATTATTATTATTATTATTATTATTATTTACCAATATGCGCCCTTGTATAAAAGTTACCTATTCACGAGAAAAGTTATTATTTACCACCAGCTAAGGATTCTTCAATCAAAAACTTTGTAACAGTGAAGATGATCCTCTCATAAGTGTAATCACGCAGGAAAATTGCCGAATCAGCGGTGGCGGTGTACTCAAGATTGGCCAATCTGCGGTGAGGAGGGTGATAAGGAGGTGGTGTCCGAGGCGAGGTAAAATGAACAGAAATACGTGATGAGAGGGAGGGGGGGGGCTGTCACTATCAGCTGTCAGCGCGTTATATTTATACATTTCTACTTCATCTTTTTCAAGCTGTAACGATAATGGAAATAATTCTCTTTTAATCTTCAGACATATACAGTACGCAGGAAAGAGCTCACATATAAATGGAAATTATTTCACAAGCATTTTCCCAATAAATAAGCTCAAAAATTAAAAATCAATTTCGTGAATCCAGCGAACAGCGACATAACATTGACAGTCAGCGCTGCTCCGGGGGAAAAACTGGCTGAATACTGACAAATGACTGAGTAATTGAATGACGTTTATCCGGGCTTCTGTTATAGCCTCCACACCATCCTGCCTAGCTCGTCCTGCCTGCTGGATGACTTCGACCAGTGACAAAATCCTATAATACAAGTTTAGAAAAGTAGATCCCAAATTAAAGATAAAGTTTATTAAATATTGAAAAATTTATAAACCAGTAGAGAACTAAAACAATGAGACACAAAGGAAAGTGAAAAATGAATCATCTAGTTATATAAGTATCAGGGAAGTATATGTAACAAAGGAAGAATTTCTTAAGAGCAAGTGCAGGGAGATTATAACAAGATTGGAGAACTGTATAACAAGAGTACCGTGTTTTATGACAAGACAGAAGAGATATTTGATAAGGTACAGTACGGTATACGTATACAGTATAGCACCAAGCAACGTGTCACAAATTTATTATGACAAACCTGCAACTGGTTCACTGAGGGGTACTGTACTGTACTCTACAACCAGTACTAATATCTGGCTGGTGGCTCCTGCCTGCTGGGTTATGACAAATATAATATATCGTGGACGTCTATGAACAGCTCCACAAGTGAGTCTCCTCCCTTAGCCCTTTAGCCCTCCTACTTGAGCTCCCTCTTCTGCCCTTCCGGTGTCCTATTCGAATGGATTTACGGGCGTTTTGAGGGGTTTGTTTTGTCGGAAGTATAATTTAAATTCCTCAAATTTTATATTTTGACCCAAAATTTGACTTTACAAAATTAAGAAATAGATAACACGTCCCCTTTCGCCTGACTCATTCCATTAAGCGGTATGACAGGGTGAAAATTATGACACCCGACCCCCATAACATGGACTCCATAAATTAAATTATTACGTTGGTTTCTACGTTAATGAAGCTGTTGTGTGGTAACAATACTATAAACACTACAACAAGAGTACCGGGAAAGTTGCCCTAAATCTACCCTCTTGAATTCATTATTATGTTGCTCTTTATGTAGTTGTTGCCTTGCACCGGTAGTGTACCTCTTTCGTCCGAGAATCTCTTAAATCTTGGCAAGTACTCACATCCATTTTCACAAGTTCTAGCATCAGTAAAGTAACAGCATCTCTGTGCTCCTTATTACTGAGGCTTCTAGTCTGTCGGGTACTGGGACAGTGCTTTATTCTTATGTGTAATAAGAACCAAATAGCGCTAATTTAAACTATAAGTAACAGAAACTGAATTGTCTGAAATGATGTACATGAATGATAAAGCGAGTCAACATGTAGGTCGGTGTTGTAGTGAGGCTCAACACACCTTGTACTGCCCTTGGTCTTGAGGTAGTTCTCCACACCAAACATTACCATTAATAAACAGGGCCCTAAGTAACCCTCCCCCATCGCCACATTATACACCCAAGCCCTGACAACGGGCGGCAGTAACAGTGCCTCACGGAGGGGTCACACGCCCAACCTAACCTTTTTTCGATACATTTATATTCATATCTAGATTAAGACACTAACTTTACGATAGTGTCACCAGCGGATATTACTGTATCTGTATTTCACACCTAAATCTGTACTTATAGAGGTGCAAACGACTGCGTTTATTAGCTTTCAAGCACACTTATATTTACAATGAATCTAATTAAGGTATATATATATATATATATATATATATATATATATATATATATATATATATATATATATATATATATATATATATATAGATCAGTTTTATGATACTATCCCTCTATGGATAGTACTGTATTATGTACTATACTACTGTACCGGTGCTTATTTCTTCTGAAAAAAAAATCATCTAAATTTTATATGAGGATTTTCTATCAAGGTCACACGACTGGTATTCATCTTTATACTAAGATATTTCCCGATAAAGTTTGTTCAGTATCTGTTTCTGTGTAAAAAAGTGGTGAATTATCTTAGTGTGGTGGAGCATCACACTTACATAATTTTTAAAACATTGAATGGATTCTTCACGTCCTCATTATGATATAATTGTGACTCAATTTGAAAAACCACCCACTCCCTCACTATGACGAAATTTTGATCTGGCAACAGCATTAGAAACAAGTTAATGAGCATTAGTTGTTATTATCGTTGTTAGTTGTAAAAACCATTGTCCGAAGAAGATAAGTGCGAAAGTATATTTGTTCTAGGAAGTACAACTACTGTATGACCTTTAAGTCACGTTAGCCCAGTGATTCCATTAGACATTGTACACTCACCAAGAAAATAAGGAAATTTTTAGGTGAGCTTCTCGAAGGTGAAACAACCCATTGCTGGACCAGCATCCCGCATGATAACATAAATATACACCAAGACAATCCCAAAGTCATGAGCACAACTAAAAATACTCATAAACTGTTAAATGTAGGTATGTATGTATGTATGTACGTCCTCCCCACCCTGCTATATGGCAGCGAGACATGGGTCACATACCGGAGGCACCTCAGGGCACTTGAAAACTTTCACCAACATAAGTTCCATCCTCCAAGTTCGCTGGGAAGACAAAAGAACACATGCCAGTATTCTTGCTAACACCAACTGTACAAGTATCGAAGCTACCATTATCCAAGAACAACTATGCTGGCCATGTTACCCTCATGGACAACAATAGACTGCCAAAGCAGCTACTTTACAGTCACCTAACAAATAGTAAAAATAACGCTGGCGGGTAACTGAAAAGGTATAAGGATAGTCTTAAGACAAACCTGAAAAAATGCCAAATAGACCCCCTCATCTGGGAGACGATTACTCCACACTGTAATGATTGGAGAAGCACCACACAAGGTTTCAATACTTTCGAGTTTGCCAGACTGCAAACCGAGGCAGACAAACGCCAACGCAGGAAAGACGCTGCCTTGCCCCCCCCCCCACCACTAGATGCAGCCCCCTACATGTGAAACATCTGTGAACGACCCTGCCGGACCAGTATTGGCCTCTTTAGTCACCTCAGAACTCACCAACATAGGTAACATCATTAATAACTCATACCATTGTATCATAGCTGGATGATCGGCATACTCGATTCCGAGTGAAAGTAGTAGTAGTAGTAGTAGTAGTAGTAGTAGTAGTAGTAGTAGTAGTAGTAGTAGTAGTAGTAGTAGTAGTAGTAGTAGTAGTAGTAGTAGTAGTAGTAGTAGTAGTAGTAGTAGTAGTAGTAGTAGTAGTAGTAGTAGTAGTAGCAGAGGTCGGAGGCGGAAATATCTGTCGCCCAAGGTGCTGGTCACTATGCCTGGCAACAGTCTTTGCTGCATCTGTGCTAGCACGTACCAAAACTGCACAAATTGTCTTTGTGCGAGAAACAACCGATCATGTGTGGATTGCAGGAAGCTAGACCAGTGTCGGAACCCACGTGGCAGGGAGCCGACACAGGCGTCCACAGTGGATATCGCCGGGACCCAACCACCCGATGATATCCGAAATGATAGCAGTGAGTCTACTCAACCCGAAAATGTAGTACTAATAAATGCTGCTCCCTCAGTAGCAGGTGTCCAGGAGGAGAATGAGAGACAGCCGCCTCAGTGGAAAGGCATGTCGATGGAAAATGCAGGCGTATGGGTCAAAGAAACCTACTCAGAAATTGTCAAGTGGTCGCCCGCTAACTTATTTGAACCACCCAAGTGTGCGGCCACCAAAGAAATGATTCGGGAGATGACTTACTTCATGACTGATTACACTCAGGACCGCTTCCTCGCCCCCCTAGCTCTTCAAATACTGGCAATAATACCACATCTATTTTGTCAGAGGACACACACAAAGGCTAAGCACAAAGAAAATGTGGCAGCAATGAAGAGAAGATTGACAATGTGGCGGACTGGGGCCCTAGATGATCTCCTATGTGAAGCAAGAACACTGCAGGAGAGACTAAAATCTACGGGTGACGGAAAGCAAAACACCGATGACGTGGCAAGAAAATTTGGAAACAAAATGCGTGTGGGAAAAGTGTCTCTCGCGGTAAGATCTCTCACTCAGGAATCTTCCGGTGGGGTGATGCCAATAAACAGAGAGACATTAAAACTATTGAAAGAGAAACATCCCCCTGCAAGTGAAGTTGAAGGCATCAGGCTCCCGGATGACTATATCCCACCAAATGCTGTCCTGTTCGAGAAAATAACAGGAGAGATGGTGTGGAAAAAGGCACCGAAGACTCGTGGAGGAGCCGGCCCTTCAGGTCTGGATGCAAACGGTTGGAGAGTCATCCTCAGCACAAACAAGTTTGGCCCTGTAGCAAGCGATCTCTGCACTGCCATTGCAGACCTTGCAAGAAAGCTTGCATCCTCTTGCTGCCATCACCTCCAGGCCCTGACGGCCTGCCGCCTTATTCCTCTGGAAAAGAAACCAGGATGTAGACCTATAGGGGTGGGGGAAGTGCTGAGGCGGATTATCGGAAAGTGCATAATGGAGGTGGTAAAGGACGATGTCAGGGCAGCAGCAGGGAACCTACAAGTGTGTGCTGGCCACCAGGCTGGTGGGGAGGCGGCCATTCAGGCCATGAGATTGATATTTGAGCAGCGTGATTGCGAGGCCGTTCTCCTGGTGGATGCTTCAAACGCATTCAACATACTTAACCGCAAGGCTGCACTGCACAACATCAAGATCAAGTGTCCTAGCTTTGCGATGAATGTTGAAAATTCGTATAGGAATCCATCAGACCTCTACATAGTAAACAACAAGGCTCTACGTGGTGATACCATCCTACAGTCGACTGAGGGAACAACACAGGGGGACCCCGTTGCAATGGCAATGTATGCAATAGGCCTATCAGTGCTCCAACAAGAAATAAAGTTTGAAACAACTGGGGTCAAACAAGTGGCATATGCTGATGACCTCACAGGAGCAGGAAAAGTGGAGGACATCAAAAAGTGGTGGGACCTGGTAACATCACGAGGTCCACAAATAGGGTACCACCCAAACGCCAGCAAATCCTTCCTCATCGTGAAGCCAGATCATTATGATCGGGCTTTGGAGGTTTTCGGCGAAAGTGAGGTTAAAATAACTAAGGACGGCCAAAGACATCTAGGCGCAGTAATTGGCACTACGGACTTCAAGACCCAGTACGTAGTGGGAAAGGTGAATGAGTGGGTTAGCGAAATCCAAGCTCTATCGGAGATTGCTAACACAGTGCCACATGCGGCCTTTGCAGCATTCACCCATGGAATCAAGCATCGTTGGAACTACCTGATGCGTACCATCCCTGAGATCGGACCCCTCCTCCACCCTTTGGAAGAAGCAATCAGTGTCAAGTTCATTCCCAAACTAGTGAAACATCCTGACTTAACCCGAGCAGAAAGAACAATTCTTGCACTTCCACCAAGACTGGGAGGGATGGGACTAACTAATCCAGAGGAGATTGCTGACTCTGAACATCAAAATTCACTTAAGCTCATGGCAGCCCTCACTGACCACATAATAGCCCAGAATGAAACAGGGGAAGTGGACACCAGCGAAGTTAATACGATCCGTAGGCCCATTACAACAGATCGGCAGCACTGCCAAAATGACGTGTTGCAGCAACTATTGCTGCATGTTCCAGAAAATTTGACAAAAAAAGTAGCTATAGCGCAGGAGGTGGGCGCCTCGAACTGGTTAACTACGTTACCAATAAGGGCAAATGGTTTCAGCCTTAACAAACAAGAATTTACAGATGCCATTGCTCTAAGGTACGGTTGGCCAGTAGATGGTTTGCCCTCCCAATGCGTGTGTGGCTTTTCCTATGATGGCGATCACGCCATGATCTGCAAGAAGGGGGGCTTCATATGCATGAGGCATGACGAGGTAAGGGATCTCACAGCAAATATGTTGAAGGAAATCTGCCGGAACGTCATGGTAGAACCGACCCTCCTTCCACTGGATGGCGAGATCTTCCAACATAGGACTTCAAACACTTCTAACGAAGCCCGTGTGGACGTCAGTGCTCGAGGATTCTGGACGCTGGGACAGCGAGCTTTCTTCGACATCAGGATTTTTGATCCCATGGCCGTTTGTCACCGTAACCTAGCTCTCGATGCTGCGCATAGGAGGAACGAGAACGACAAGAAAAGGGCATATGGGGAGAGAATACAAAATGTTGATCAAGGCAGCTTCACTCCTCTAGTGTTCACAACCTCTGGTGGGATGGGCCCAAGTGCAAGATGTTTCTACGCCAGACTCGCGGAGCTGATCTCCGAACAGAAGCAGCAGCCCAGAAGTTATGTTACAGCCTGGATGAGATGTCGACTGTCCTTCTCTCTCCTTCGGTCGGCTTTCCTCTGCCTCAGGGGAACGAGAGCTTCTGCCCCTACTCCGACAACTGCTGCAGATATTGACTATGAGGCTACAGTCACTGAATGCCGCATAGATCTGCGGCTCAACTAACTTAACACAGACAGGATAGCTTCTTATGTATTAGGATATTTAATATTAAGGTAAATAAATGGTGGCGAAGGTGTGGCTATTGGGGGAGGCTGGAGGCCACGTTTAAAAAAAAAAAAAAAAAAAAGTAGTAGTAGTAGTAGTAGTAGTTGTATCAGTAGTAGTTGTATCAGTAGTAGTATGTATGTATGTATGTATGTACTGTATGTATGTATGTATGTATGTACTATGTATGTATGTAATAATAATAATAATAATAATAATAATAATAATAATTAACGGTTTATTAAAAAAAATTCTGCAGCCAGAAGGCTGAAAATATACATTAGACAAAAATGACTTTTTACATACAAAGACATGGGGCAGTTGAGTCTTTTAACAAAAGCTTTTATTACTAAAAGGAGAAGGAACATGAATTGAACATGCACATTATTATAGTTTACAGTTGATGGCCTTGGATGGTCTCTTGCCATACTGTGTAAGGTCACATACGTACACAACGTGGTGTAGTGACTCGCCCGTAGGTGTTGACATGAAGAACCTCACGTGGTCATGGAGACACCGGGTGGTGTGGTGTTTACGTGGTGTAGTGACTCGTCCTCGGGTGTTGATACGAAGGACCTTACGTGGTCATGGAGACACCATGTGGTGTGGGGTGGTGTCACAGTACCTTACTCTCTGCTAGGTGGTGTTGCGTTATCTAGTAGTCAGGTGTAAAGCTGGCCCACTGCTGTTCCCAGGGTGGATTGATTAGCACCTCCTGGTCAGAAGATGGCGGTCGGTTCTTAGGGGTGCTTACCTCACTGGTTGGTCACGACTCTCACTGGTACTGTTAGTGCTGAATTCGCTGGCTTAAACACTGTTCATCACTGTTCAACACTGATCCTACTTCTTTCCAAAACGAAATTGTCACTTTTTTACGGGATTATGTTGATATCCCGGTGGTGAGCATGGGTCAGGGAGAGGGATTTGAGGAATGGGCCAAAGGGGCCAGCTGTGCAGCAGGAGCAGAGCCTGATTGTTCTTGATCCTCTGGTGGTCAAGGATGTATGTATGTATGTAATGTATATTTGTATGTATGTATGTATGCATATATGTATGGCGACCTGTAATATAATGGTCAGCATGCTCACCTCTAAAGCGAGCGGACCCGGGTTCGATCCCCGGGCAGGGTGAAACTACGGACAAGTTTCTTTACGCCATTTGCCTCTGTCTACCCAGTAGTAATTGGGAAACTGGATGTTAATCGATTTGCTGATCGTATTCCGGGGTAATGATTAGCCAGTGCAGTTGACGAGTTGCCCGGTCTTCTCGGACTATTCCTTGACACTGGGTCATGCAGCTCGTTAACTCAGGGTGTGGTTGTTGTGTTGGCGACAGTTTCTACACCTAAACAAAATTCACGCCTAGGTGACCCTTGGGCCGGCCGTCCTCATTACACGAGGGGCAACCATTATTTATTATTATTATTTTAAATTCTAAGACTACCCCCACCCCCTTACCTCTAGTAATTAACAGGTAAGGGGCAAACTACAGAGACCTTCCCTTCCCTGTAGTAAGTAATGGGTAATGGAGTAAATGGGTCAGATACGAAGCTCCTCTCTTTCCCCCACACCTTCCCCCACACTGACATTTCTCTGGGATAATCAGTGTCTGTGAGTCAGTCAAGCATGAATGCGATCCTTTGAGTGATGGAAGGACAGGTAAGTAGTGGGAGACGAACATTTTGATGATTAACTTTGGGAAATATAAGGTGATATTTGTTTTATAATTCTCATCTATGATTATTCTGTCAATAACCACAATAACAACGACCGACTGACTCAATACATGAAGGTATTATTTCTATGGTGTAACTCTTAAGGAGCGCCGAGATTGACCCAAACAATTCGAAATACAGCGGGAGTAAAGTGAACAGGGCCCAGAGAACTGCTCAAAAGCACTTGAAGTCGAGCGGCGTCACCAGTAATCTGAAACGGTCATGGTTCTGTAATGTGCAAGTGCTGGTTGTGATGGTGCAAGTGCTGAAGGTGACGGTGCAAGTGCTGGTGGTGGTGGTGCTAGTGAAGGTGGTCATGGTGGTGATAGTATGGGATGGTGGTGGTAGTGATGGTGTTAATGGTAATGGCGATGGATTTAAGGTCAGTGTTGGTGATAGTTATGAGGATGGTGTTGATAGTGATAGTGGAATATTAAAGGCAATGGATTTAATGGTGGTGGTAGTGGTGGTGGTACTAGTAATGGTAATGATCATGGTATTGGTAGTGGTGGGAACTGTATCTGTAGAAAATAACAGGAAGGATGCTTTAGAGCCCAGAAGAACTATAAAAAGCACTTGAGTCAGGCAGCGTCTGTGTCGAGCAGTGTACATGAGACTGTAATGAATTGCAAGTGCTGGTTGTGATGGTACAAGTGCTGAAGGTGACCCAGTGCAAGTGCTGGTGGTGGTGGTGCTAAGTGAAGGTGGTCATGGTGGTGATATAGGGGATGGTGGTGGTAGTGATGGTGTTAATGGTAATGGCGATGGATTTAAGGTCGGTAGTGTTGGTGATGGTTATGAGGATGGGTCATTGATAGTAAAATGCGTGGGAATATTAAAGGCAATGGATTTAATGGTGGGCTGGTAGTGGTGGTGGTACTAGTAATGGTAATGATCATGGTATTGTAGTAGTGGTGGGAACTGTATCTGTAGAAAATAACAGGAAGATGCTGTAGGAAAAAGGCACTGAAACTCAGGAGGTGCCGGCCCTTTCGAGCCTGGATGTAAGCTGGCCTGGAGGTATCCTCCAGCACTAACAAGTTTGGCCCCGTAACCATTGATCTCTGCAATGCCATTGCCGCCCTTGCAAAAGCTTCCGCCGCAGCCTCGTGCCTTTGCCTCCAAACTATCCTGACGGCCTGCGCCTCATTCCCCTGGATAAGTCAGGATGTGGGCCTATAGAATTGGGGGTGCGCTGGGGGCGGATCATCGGAAAATGCATAATGGGTGATAAAGGATGAGTGTCAGGGCGGCGGCCAGAGGAACCTGCAAGTTTGTGCTGGCCACCAGGCTGGAGGGAAGCTGCGTTACGCCATGAGGCGATGTTGAAAACAGCGTGGTGTGAGGCCGTTCTCTGGTTGACGCTTCCAACCTCACTGCACAACATCAAGATAAAGTGTCCAATCTTTGCAGTGTATGTTGAAAACACCTATAGGAATCCATTAGACCTCTATATAATAAACACCAGGGTTCTAAGAGGTGATATCATCATACAGTCAACTGAGGGAACAATGCAGGGGGACCCTGTTGCAATGGCAATGTACGCAATAGGCCTATCAGTGCTCCAACACACAATAAAATTTTAAACAACCGAGGTCAAGCAAGTGGCGTATGCTGACGACCTTACAGGAGCAGGAAAAGTGGAGGACATCAAAAAGTGGTGGGACCTGATAACATCAAATGGTCCACAAATAGGGTACCACCCAAATGTCAGCAAATCCTTCCTCATTGTGAAGCCACAACATTATGAACGGACAATGGAGGTGTTCGGTGGAAGTGAGGTCAAAATAACAAAGGATGGCCAAAGATACCTAGGCGCAGTAATCGGCACGACGGACTTCAAGACCGAGTACATAATGGGAAAGGTGAATGAGTGGGTCAGGGAAATCCAAGCACTGTCTGATATTGCTAATACAAAGCCACATGCAGCTTTTGCGGTATTCACCCATGGAGTCAAGCATCGCTGTGATGCGCCCTATCCCTGATATCGGACCCCTCCTCCACCCTCTGGAAGAAGCTATCAGCGTCAATTTCATTCCGAAATTAGTGAAACATCTTCACTTAACCCCAGCATTAAGATCACTCCTTGCACTACCACCGAGACTGGGAGGAATGGGATTGACAAATCCATAGGAGATTGCTGCCACTGAACATCAAAACTCAGTTAAGCTCACGGCAGCCCTCACGGACCACATAATAGCTCAGAACGCAACAGGTGAGGTGGATACCAGTGAAGTAAACAAGATTCGACGGTCCATTACGACAGAACGACAGCACGGCCAAAGTGATAAGTTGCAGCAACTGTTGCTACAAGTACCAGAGAATTTGAAAAAAAAAGTAGCTATAACGCAGGAGGTGGGCGCCTCGAACTGGTTAACTACGTTACCGATAAGGGCAAATGGTTTCAGTCTCAATAAACAAGAATTTACAGATGCCATTGCTCTAAGGTACGGTACGCCAGTAGAAGGTATGCCCTCCCAATGCGTGTATGGCTCTTCCTATGACGTCGATCACGCCATGGTGTACAAGAAAAGGAGCTTCATATGCATGAGGCATGACGAAGTAAGGGATCTCACAGCAAATATGTTGAAGGAAATCTGCCGTGATGTCATGGTAGAACCGACCCTCCTTCCATTGGATGGTGAGATCTTCCAATATAAGACTTCAAACACATCCAACGAAGCCCGTGTTGACGTCAGTGCTCGAGGATTCTGGACGCGGGGACAGCAAGCCGCCTTCGACATTAGGATTTTTGATCCCATGGCCGCATGTCACCATAACTTAGCTCTTGATACTGCCCACAGGAGGAACGAGAACGACAAGATAAGGGCATATGGGGAGAGAATTCAGAACGTTGATCAAGGCAGCTTCACTCCTCTAGTGTTCACATCCTCTGGTGGGATGGGACCAAATGCAAGACGTTTCTACGCCAGACTCGCAGAGGTGATCTCTGAACAGAAGCAGCAGCCCAGAAGTTATGTTACAGCCTGGATGAGATGTCGACTGTCTTTCTCTCTCCTTCGGTCGGCTTTGCTCTGCCTCAGGGGAACGAGAGCTTCTGCCCCAATTCCGACAACTGCTGCAGATATTGACTATGAGTCTACAGTCACTGAATGCCGCATAGATCTGCGGCTCAATTAATTCAACACAGATAGGATAGCTACTTTTGTATTAGGATATTTAATATTAAGGTAATAAAATAGTGGTGAAGGTGTGGCTATTGGGGGAGGCTAGAGGCCACGTTTATAAAAAAAAGTATTAGTAGTAGTTGTAGGAGTAGTAGTAGTAGGGAAAATGGGCAAATGGTTTCAGTCTCAATAAACAAGAATTTACAGATGCCATTGCCCTAAGGTAGGGAAGGCCAGTAGAAGGTTTGCCCTCCCAATGCGTGTGTGGCTCTTCCTATGACGTCGATCACGCCATGGTGTGCATGAAAGGGGGCTTCATATGCATGAGGCATGACGAAGTAAGGGACCTCACAGCAAATATGCTGAAGGAAATCTGCCGGGATGTCATGGTAGAACCGACCCTCCTTCCTTTGGACAGCGAGATCTTCCAACATAGGACTTCAAACACAGCTAACGAAGCCCGTGTTGACGTCAGTGCTCGAGGATTCTGGACGCAGGGACAGCGAGCTTTCTTCGACATCAGGAGTTTTTATCCCATGGCCGTTTGTCACCGTAATCTAGCTCTCGATGCTGCACACAGGAGGAACGAGAACGACAAGATAAGGGCATATGGGGAGAGAATTCAAAACGTTGATCAAGGCAGCTTCACTTCTCTAGTGTTCACAACCTCCGGTGGGATGGGCCCAAGTGCAAGATGTTTCTACGCCAGACTCGCGGAGGTGATCTCCGAACAGAAGCAGCAGCCCAGAAGTTTTGTTACAGCCTGGATGAGATGTTGACTGTCTTTCTCTCTCCTTCGGTCGGCTTTGCTCTGCCTCAGGGGAACAAGAGCTTCTGCCCCAATGCCGACAACAGCTGCTGATATTGACTATGAGGCTACAGTCACTGAATGCCGCATAGATCTGCTGCTTAACTAATTCAACACAGATAGGATAGCTACTCCTGTATTAGGATATTTAATATTAAGGTAATAAAATAGCGGCGAAGGTGTGACTATTGAGGGAGGCTGGAGGCCACGTTTAAAAAAAAAAGTAGTAGTAATATTGACTGCGAGGCCTTCGACCAGGGTCTTTGTATGGACGCTCCCCTCCGTTCTTGTGTCCCTGCTCACCCTCAGTCCTTCTCCAAGGAGTGGCAGGCCAAGACAGAGGATTTTGATCGCCGAGCCGCCGAACGTATTCAAGACGTCGTCGCCCGCCACAACGACCACGCCCGTCCTCTCCCCAGGTTGAGTGTCGGCACCCAAGTCCGTGTCCAGGACCCGACCTCCCTACGTTGGGACAAAGTGGGCGTAGTCATGGGTCTCGGTAGGTCACAGGACTACCAGGTGCGGTTACCCAGCGGTCGGGTGTGGTGGAGGAACCGCCGTTTCCTCCGCCCCGTAACGCATTCCGCTGACCCCGTCACCAGTGCTGAGTCCCATATCCCCCCCCAGTGATTAAGCCCCTCGACGCTCAGAACGGATCCACAGGAAAAGGTCCGCTCAAGACTTTGCTATGAGCGTATAGGGGGGGGAGGTGTATGTATATTATGTATGTATGTATACCATGTATGTATACTCTATATATATACAGTACTTCTCTAGTCAGTAGCGTGCGGCAATGTTCCTGTTTCATGTCACCACACGCTTAGATAAATGTGCCTGGCGACATCTGGAAGCTGCTAGTGAACCACTTACCACATGTCGCCTGAGAGGTCAGAGTGAGGTCAGTTGACCCCTATAGAAGTGTAAGGACTACCTGCGCTTGTGAGCGCACTCCTGTATATTTCCGCTGATAAGAACCTACAGAACTCTACAGGTGTTTATGTTCGCTCCTGTAGTTAGAACCAAGTACCCCGAACATCTCCAATAATAATAATAATAATAATAATAATAATAATAGTAATAATAATAATAATAATAATAATAATAATAATAATAATAGTAATAATAATAATAATATTAATAATAGTACTGTAATAATAATAATAATAATAATAATAGTAGTAATAATAATAATAATAATAATAATAGTAGTAGTAGTAGTATTGATAATAGTTACATTATTAGTGACTTACTTATCACCTAAAAAGAAAATCCAGAGCAACTCTCACACCACACAGAGATGCACACGTTACGAGACCCACAGTGATGTATCATAATATTTCCGCCACTTTTATTTTCTTTGATTTAATTATAACATCACCTTTGGTACTAAGATTCTCCAACATTAGCACGTTACTATTTTCCTATAACTAGATATAAAAACCAATGCGTACAGTAACGATACAGTCATAGTGTAATTTCTGCCCCATATTGGCTTCCATTTTTGTGTCGTGTATTAAAAGTCAACTTTAAACCCATTAGTTTCATTGTTATTGTTGTCACTTTCCATAAATTTATAAAAACTTGGAAAAAATCGGGGCATAGTTTTGGCGTAAAAAAAACGCTTAAAAAAAGAAGTGCTGGATATCCCTCCCGTCAGTTAAGGAGATTTTTGGTAATTCACATTGTCACTAATCTATAGTAATTAACGATTCAAGTGAGGTTGTTTCATCATACACTAGGTACAGAGTCAAAATTTTGTTTCTGTAAATTTATACGTCAGAAGTCAATACTAGAAATAAATAACAGAAATATTATACATAATAAGAAAAAGATATAGTATTTACCTTCCGTGAACGACCTTGATAGTTGTTGACCGGCAGTGACCAGCGAGCTCATCTGCCACCTGCTGTAGCATCTGGCTGTATCACCACAACCTGGAAAATGACGAGATATGTTTATTCGAAAATCATTATAAATAAAAAAATCATGAATTAGGTATTTTTATTTGGCTAACATAATGTAAATAGTTGTTCTTGATATAGGTAACTGTTCTGTGATTATCGTTAATGAATTCAGTGACATAATAGCAGTCGTTTTCTCCATGGTGATATCAAAACCAGCAAAGCAAATATCTATCCATATTTCCTTAATGTGCAGATTTTATTAAAAGTGGTGCACCTGATGACCTGAAACCCGGTGTTGGAGCTGTAGCACTGCATGTAGCCTTTAATCACCGAGTCTTTGAACATAGGGAAGCGTTCTGGCACCCGTCCCCTCTCCTCCCTTAATAGGTCCTCTCTCGTTGAAGTTGATCATTTTAGAAACATTCCACATCATCAGGTTCACGGTGGACCCCAGTACAACATAACTACAACAGTTCTTCACTCACTACTTGTGTGTGTATATACTGTATATATTAAATTAATATGTAATATTTTAATCTTTATATGTGTTTAACCTTTGACAGTTTTTACTAGTGTCTGAGTCTGAGTGGTCTTGACTGTTAATTGTTCTATCTTCCTGGTCGCAGATGTTACCTAAGTTCAGCTTTATAAACATTCATTTATTTCTTCTGTAAGTTGAGAAGGGATGAAATATAGTCTTGTACAGTGTTTTCTCTGTACAGTATTAACAAAACTATGTACAGAGTATGCCAAGACGAAGGATCTTGCCTGCCGTGTGTACTGAGTCTCGGCCAGTGATAGACTAAATTTACCCATTCTTTCAGATCGCGACTAGGGTTCGCGACGCCTTGAGACGCCTCAGTCAGGTGACGCCTTACAGCCACAACCTCGTGATCGATATATGTGGACTCTATTATAGCAGGCCTGAGAAACTGTATCGTACAAGGCCTGAGAAACTACGTCGTACAGCGGCGTCTCACAGTCATAGCCGCATGATCAAGAGCGGGTGGGTTAAGTGTCACTTGGTCCCATGTCTCATGATCTGTCCAGATGGAATCAATTTCTAGTTAGCCTGGGATACTGGTGGGGTGATCCATGACGTCATGTCAGCTGACCTACGCAGTATCAGTTACGCTAATGTTCTAAATAACACTAATAGTTGAATTAAATACAATCTTGTGATGGCGCCTTACATATATCTTCCATACACCATTTTCGTCATCAGTCATGCCGTGTATTCTTATTCCACCGGTCTCTGGTATGTGTTGCACACTTTGATTGTATTAATTTCACAGTTCAACAATTTATCTTTGTAACTGCTGTGTTAACACAAGTTTTGTTTTAGTCAAATTTTTGGGGCTGTTTTTTCTTTCTTTAATTGTTTTTTTCATTTTATATTAGTTCGTCTTATTGTGTGTTTGTAATTGCGTCAGAATTATATTACATTACTTTAGTTGTCAATTCACGTTAATTGCAGTGATATTAATAACAACATGATGTCATCTACTCAACTATGAATACTCTTACTTTTAATAAACATTTTCATCAGTACATTACTATCAACAGCTCATCAACTTTGTGTACCGTATTGTGTTCTTTCCGCTTTTAACATTGACGGTGGAGATATAATGCTACAATAAAAGAGGTTGCTCATCAGACCGTTGGTATTACTCATGCGTGCGTGTGTGCAATAATACGTAACTGATAGCCACCCTAATATTTCTCATACTTCATCTCACATCACAAAAAAAAAAAAAATAATTATAAAAAAAGTCATATTTCCACTCCTCTCATTTAAGATATCCGTCTATCTTTCCTTCATATTTTGCCGTTTTTCTAAGAATTAATGAGAAAAAAATCATCTTTTGGTTGAAACTGAGCTGGATAAATATACCCCCACACGGACCGATTTTTAGCGGGAATAGCTTAAGGCGACTTTGAAGTTGGCGAAAAAAAATATATTCTCTTGGTGTACAGCTTCCAGCAGGATGTAAATGATAGGGTCCTGTGCGGGGCCTCAAGGGTGGTGATCGTGAGGGTGAAGGGAGAGATGGAAATAACGAGGGAGATAGAAATAAAGGGAGAGTAAAAATAACGGGAGAGATAGAAATAAAGGGAGAAAAGAAATAACGGGAGAGATAAATAACGGGAGAGAGATAAATAACGGGAGAGATAGAAATAACGGGAGATAGAAATAACGAGAGATAGGAATAACGGGAGAGATAGAAATAACGGGAGATACAGATATAAAGGTAGACATAGCGAAAAAAGAGATAGAGAGAGAACACGAGGAAAGAAAAAGGGATAGAGAGACGGAGAAGGGAGAGATAGAGAGAGCATGAGAAGGAGGGAAACACAGAGAAAGAAAGTAAAGAGAGAGGGTGAGATAAAGAGGGGAGAAACAGAGAGAACGGGAGAGATAGAGGAGAGAGAAAGTGGGAGGGAGAAACAGAGCTGGAAAAAGAAAGAGGTAAGAAGACATAGATAGAAGAGAAAGAGGGAGGTAGAGAGAGACAGACAGTGATATGAAGAGACTGTTTGTATATATGAAACTGATAATGGTAGAAAAGGGGTAAGAGAGAGAGAGAGAGAGAGAGAGAGAGAGAGAGAGAGAGAGAGAGAGAGAGAGAGAGAGAATATGCTTGTGTGTGGGTGGTGGGGAGAGATAGTCTTGTTTCGAAGGATGAAAAATGTAAAAGAAAAGACCGAAAAAATTGAATTAGGTGAGAAAACGTGAAAGTGGAGAAAGAATGTGAGAATTATGGAGATGGCTGTAACGCCAGTGGTATTGGTGGAGGTGGTAGTGAGGTTCTGTTTGTAGTTGTGCTTGAAGTAGTAGTCAGAGAGAGAGAGAGAGAGAGAGAGAGAGAGATATTCACCGTAACAGGAACTCATATTAGTACTGTATTAACAATTTACTATGAGTAATTAAACCTCAATCGTCATATAATTCCTGATGACTCTTGACGTTTTCAGAATACAGAGTAATAACAAATTCATTCAGCATCAAACTACCACTGTCGATAATTACTGCACCTAGTAATTACGAATGTTTTACTGAACCTACGTTTAGTATGCATGACCATCCTAGAGATAAAAAGGTTATAATAAAAGTCCTGATTGTCTGTGTGATCATGAATGATTAAAAGAAGAGTTTTGGAGCTAAGAATGAAGAGTGAATGATGCTTATGATAAGAATGAAATGATGAAAATAATATCACCACTAAGAATGATCATATAATGCTCACGATAATATATTAATAATGATAATATACAACTGATAATAATACCAATATACTGTATTGTGATAAGCCTGAATAAATATTTTTATAACGTTATTGATAATAAAACTATCGAAGCTTTAGAAATAATGATAGTATATTAGTATTATTTTTATTATAATTATTATTATTAACAACAACAATAACAAAGGGAATATGATCAATATATAAGACAAATAAGTCATCATTACGTACGTTCATTACATTATGAAGAAATGCACTAATGACATTAATGAATACAAGCACACAGTACACCTCACACACTGGAACCCTCCTGATCATCCCTAATGACAGGCTCAGGTTGTTGGGTAACTACTGTACAGTACAGTAGGTGAGTGAAGAGGTTAATTCAGAGGCTGCAGAGGAGTCCAATGAGTACAGTACAGTACAGCTAAGTGAATTTATATGAGAAAAAACTGATTCAGAGTAAGTCTATCAGTGAAATGGTTGTTTTGGGGTCTTTGGTAAGGGGATATGTTAGTTTTAGGGAAAGAATGTAGGAGAAATGTTAGTTTTAGGGAAAGAATGTGAGAGAAATGTTAGTCTTAGGGGAAAATATTTTACTTCTAGGGAAGAATGTAAGAGAAATATTAATTTTAGGGGAGAATGTAAGAAAAATGTTAGCTTTAGGGGAAAATAGTTTACTTTTAGGGAAAGAATGTAAGAGAAATGTTAGTCATAGGGGAAAATATTTTACTTCTAGGGAAGAATGTAAGAGAAATATTAATTTTAGGGGAGAATGTAAGAGAAATGTTAGCTTTAGGGGAAAATAGTTTACTTTTAGGGAAAGAATGTAAGAGAAATGTTAGTCTTAAGGAAATAATATGAAAGAAATGTTAGTTTTAGAGAAGAATGTAAGAAATGTTATTTTTGGGGAAAGAAAGTAAGAGGAATGTTAGTTTTAGGGAAGAATGTAAGAGAAATGTTAGTTTTAGGGAAAGAAAGTAAGAGGAATGTTGATTGTATTAAAAGAATGTGACAGAAACATTTGTTCTAGGGGTAAAGCATGCAGGTTTAAAGGTCAATAAATATGTGAAATGTTGGAGATTTTTCCAACATTTTGACATTTGCATCATGACACACATTTTTCATTACACTCAGTTTTTTTTTTTAAAGGAGACGCCAATATTCACCCTTTTTACGATTGAATGTGTCATTGGACTAACTTTGTGTTATTCATGTATTAGATTTTTTCACGAACAAAATTAAAAAATTCTGAATCTAGAGCGAATTCCGTCACAGCCTTTTGAAAGAGCCATCTGATTATAATGTATTTCCCGCGACTGTAACATTTTATTAAGTATTGTAGCCATTGCTTTTGATCACTACGGAAAATTTTTCTTCGCTTCAACACTGTTAGGATTTCAGTTTGTTTTTTATTCAAGTGCAATGATTATGTCTGTGCAAAGAAGCAAATGAAAAAATATCAGAACCTTTTTCTTCTCTAATTATATTTGAAGATTTACGTTAAGCCTCGTATTTTCTGTATATTGTTTTGACCTGCAGCTCTGTCGAAATTTTCACTTTATTAAATGAAACTGAATAAAAGTGTTTAACTTGGTAACAGGTTTACCGTCTCATAATTATCAAAATCATCATCATCATATATACTTGCATTATAATACCAAACACATTCATATACGAATATAGTTGTATGTAGATATGCATATAAACCCGCATTGATACAAAAGATTGTATCATACACATGTGTTTACGTACTTACTTGCATTCCGATGGCCTGATATAATGCGGAGAAAAAGCCTTCCAACCACGTCAGGAAGGCCAAGAAACAGCTGCCCTCCAGCAGGAGTGCGAGTGAGTCGCTCACACCACAAGTGGGGAGAAACAACTGTTGTTGACAATTCTGAACGCTCGTGAGGATGTCTACATTCCATTCTTGAGCTGTTTGAAGGCGTTGTTCAGGGACGGTCGAGGTCCTCGACACAATTTAGTCAGTTCTGAGTTATTCAGGCTGGCGTGGTCGAGGTACGGTCTGATGTCGAGTGGTGATTTGGCTGGTCGGAGAAGGTGCGTTTCCGCCGCTGCTGCTCACCAATTGGATAATATCGTCAGGAGTATTAGCTGTTGCTGCTACTGCTGTCCGGCGAATATCCGTCCGACTTTGTGTAGGATGAGCTCTTCTAGCCATATGTCCTCCTGGACTAATCCACAAGACAATGGTGTGGGGGGGGGGGTGCAGTGGTTGGTAGGAGGCAGGCATGTTCGCACCCGGCTCCGCGATCCTTTTCAGAATTTGCCTGCGGTCGCAAGACACCAAGTTACCGTGCGTTGCCACGAGGAGGCACTGAAGGGTCTTGGTGATGGAGAGGCTGTGTACTGGCAGGGGAGAGACCTACGCTCTCAGCTCTTCCCTTTCACCACAAGTGCTAGCCGGCGGCAGTACCTGAAAGTGTAAAAGTAGCAATCAGAGTATGCACCTTAACACTAACTTAACGCTACCGCACTAAGCACATCACATCACCCTGTGGGTAACACACACACACACACACACACACACACACACACACACACACACACACACACATTTAAACCTCTTCAGAAACTCACAAATTACTCTAACCAATTTCGTGAGTAAATCCGAAAGCCCATTCTCAAAATTGGTATTGGTAATAAGAATAATATAAATAAATGAATAAATCCCTCTAGTCCAAAACTCTGTCATGTTTCTGTCAAATTAAAAAAAAATCTCTCACAGAACTTTGTAAATAAAATGAAAAATGTCCCAGACAATGAGACACACAAATATAAATTTATATTAAAGTAATTTAGTTGATAGTCGTGATATAGTTTTGTACAATATATCACTGCATATACATTTCTGCATACAGTATATTAAATCTTTTCATCATATGTCAACGTCAGCAAACTTGGATAACGCTATATAACAATTTGATCAGAAGTACTATAGTTAAGCTTAGATTAAATGTGTAGTGTCAATTCTATTAAAAAAAATCAATAAATGGTTCAAATAAAATGTAATGAGAGAATGAAACTCTGCAACACAGTAAAGAAATTAAGTAGTAACATTAAAAATTGGCTCAGCAAAGCTACCAATTTTGCTTTCAACTTTTGCTAAATATTAGATCATAAAAATATATAATAAAGTTAGAAAACATGAGTTAATAAACAAAAATTAGGTAATACAACTGTGTTATTTAGCAGAAGTGAATTATATCAAATAAACAGTTATCTTTTTGCGATTTTTTACGCAAGAACACAATATGATAATAGAATACATAAAACATTACTAAATATACAATAAATAAAGTCACTGGTTCTGTAGTTTACTAAGACATATTTTTCTTGCCTCTCCCATGGCATGAAAATATTTTATTTTAACCAAAATATAAATTATTTAAGTCATTGATTCTTTCACTATTTAATCGGGTACTAGAGGTTTTCATGCTTAAATACTTCAGAATATTCATCGACCAGTTTTACATACATGTATAGTATATTATCCTTTACCTCTCCTCCTTCTCTTACTAATACTGCTACTATCACTACTATTATTCCCATTTTTTGTTAGTCTAGCCTCCAACCCCCACTATTTTATTACCTAACTATCCTAAAACAAAATACCACTACGACTACTACTACTATTGCTTTTTTATTGGCCTCCAACCTCCCGTTGGCCATACCTCCTTTTTCACCATTTTTTTACTTAACTATCCTAATACAAAAGTATTTACCCTAGCTGAGTTAGTTAAGCGACAGATCTATGCGGCATTCCGTAAACCAAAGACTGTTGTTGGTTTACTCTTCCTATTACTACTACTACTACTACTAATACTACTACTACTACTACTACTACTATTATAAGTGTTATTAAAACTGGCTTTCATACTTCTCTAAAGAATTAAAAACAAAGTCAGTTATCCTAGTTATTTGAAATCACTTTTATAATAAAAAGGTTAAATAATAATTCACTTTATTAATCATTTAACGTCGGCTTTCATCCCTAAGAGATTTTTAGACTATATTTTTCAGACATGGATCTTCAAAAAATAAAATATTTACCTAAAATTCAAACAATATCACAGTTTCATATTCTCCTCCCGTGAATATTTTACGTACCAAAGTTTGTCATCCCAGAATATTTCAGAAAAAAATCAAAGACCAGTTTTAACACTCCAGCTTGGAAGTTCTGCCTATCTCTCTATAATAACTAACTTAATCTAACATAATCCAACTTCACCTAATCTAACCTAACCTCATATAACTTAATCTAACATAATCCAACTTCACCTAATCTAATCTAACCTAATATAATTTAATCTAATTTAATCTAACATAATCTGATTTAACTTAACATAACCCGATCTATCCTAATCTAACCTAATCTATCCAGTGATCGATCTCTCTAAAAGGCTCGGAAATATTCATAAATTGTTCAGACTTGACTTTTCCTCCTCCTCCCCCTCCCCCTCATCCTCCTCTTCCTCCACTTTTGTCTTCCTCCTCATCTTCCTTCGTTGCTTCTACTACTCGATATTACTACTACCACCACTATTACTCATCTTTTATAACCCAATACTTTTACAACTTAGTACCACTATAATACCACAACTACTACTACTTTAACCGGTATTATCATTAATACTACTACTACTAACTGGTACTACTACTGATATCACAAGCCGATGTTACTACTACACTTAACCGGCACTGTCACCATTGCTACTGTAAAGGCTACTACTTGTATCATTACCACTAGTCCCTATGCGAAAACCGATCCCTACAGCTCAATTTACGTTCATAGATTAACAAAGAGGAATATTAATAATAAAGCGCCATGAAAGACCATAAGGAAGAAACGTAAGAGAAAAACAAATGAGAGAGAAGGAGGAATTTTTAAGATAAAGGGAAAAAAAAAGGAAAACTCATACTTCCAAAGGTTGTCAAATTTGCTTTCAATTTATATGTCAAAAGGGTGGACTAACGAGGTGGTGGAGGGACTCAGACGACACACTGGGCAAGGCGGGCAATTAGGCAAGAGAAGTCTGAATAAACACAGGGCAGGAGCAAGTGAGAGAGAGAGAGAGAGAGAGAGAGAGAAGGAGCAACAGGGGAGAAGCGGGGGTGAGGGGAGAAATGGGTAATGAAAGGGGAGAAGATGGAATGAAAGGGAAAAGAGGAAGTGAGAAAGGAAAGGAGAGAAGAGAGGCAGTAAGAGATGGAAGAAAGGGGTTAAGAGCGAAAAAATGGAAAGGGAAAAGGGGAAGTGAGAGAGAGGAGAAAATGTGAGAGGAAAGAAGGAGAAATGACAGGGGAGAAGGGGGAGTGAGAGGGGAGAATGGGGAGTGATAGGGGAGAAGGGGGAATGAGAGGGGAGAAGGGAAGGGGATGAGAGGGGAGACAAAATGAGAGAGGAGAAGAGAAGGAGTGTGAGAGGAAAAAAAGGAAGAGAAGAGTGAGAGAAGAGAAGGGGGTGAGACGAAAGAAGGAATAGGTGAGAGAGAAAGAAGTGGCAGGGATAAGGGGTAAATAGTAAGGAGGGAAGGAGGTAAGTTGGAGGGGTTATTAGAGGGAAGAGACAGTGTAGTGAAAGTGGAGAAGGGGAAGTTAAAGAGACAGAGAAAGGTTGTGAGAGATGAAAGACAGTGGTATGGAGGAAGAGATAGAGAGGGGAAAGAAATGAGAGGGAAGACGATAGCGAACACTGAGAGAAGACAGGGTGAGGAAAGAGAAAATATTGATAGAGGAGAGAAAGCTGAGACAATTATCGGAAAGCAGTTGGGAAGAATAGAAAGCAGTGAGAAGGAAGAGGACGTGGGGACAATATAAAGGAGAGCAAGGGCTAAAGAGAGACACAGAGAAAGTTGTTAAAAAATAATAATGAAAATGGGAGAGCAAAGAAGAGAGAGAGGGGGAAAAGAGAAAGAGGAGAAAGAGGGAGAGAAACTGGTTAAGAATGAGGGAGAAGGGGAATAATAGAAATATATAGAGAGAAATAAGTTACGAAGCAACAGTGGAAATGGGAGAGAGAGGAAGGAAGGAAGAGAGGGAGAGAGAGGCGGAAAAAGTAAAAGGCTTGTTAAGCAGCCACTCATCCCTAGTCGCATTGAAAACTTTCTTTTCATAAAAGTAAGGCTAATTGGGGGTGGCTCTCTGGGTGTCCGTCCGTCTGTCTGTCTTGTTTTATGCCTCAGTCCCTTTGCTGCCCCTCAGATATTTCTGAATAAGCACTGAATCTGAACCTACTTAGAGATAATGAGGGGACAGTAAACTGGTGATAACTGGGAGAAGGAACGATAATAGTGTAAAAGAAAGGCAGGGAAAAGGAGAATCTATGTTTGTTCTCAATCACCAGATGGATAGATTTTGTAAAAATTAAAAATAAAAGTGAAACTACGGCTATACAAAGGTTAACTGCTATGCATGGATATGAATGAAAACAGTACTTACATACACACTTTCACTTTGAGTTTATTTTACAGCACTATTGTTAAGAATGGCTACAGGAGTCAGGTTTTGTATAATTTTATATAGAAATAAAAATACAAACTTCATTATGATATATCCGGCCTGTTAAGCCATAAATCTATTGCTACAACCCAACAATGATAAACGACAGTGTAAGCCAAGGTAGCTGTTGTGTGGCCACGTGACACTTCATTCATAACTCAGGGAGGGCGTAATGTAAACAGCGGGTCACCATATAGTACTACACAGTCATCTGATACGCGGAGGTGAGATACAACTGGTTTAGAGTAATACCTGCCTGAGGGAGTGAGTGATGGTTAGAATGGAAGACCTAGTGAGGAGTGATAAGGTGTGAGGGAGGGTGAGTGATAGTGAGGGACAGTGAGGGAGGGTGAGTGATAGTGAGGTAGAGTGAGTGATAGTGAAGAAGGGAGAGTGACAGTGAGGGAGAGTGAGTGATAGTGGGGTAGAGTGAGTGATAGTGAAGGAGGGAGAGTGACAGTGAGTGATAGTAAGGGACAGTGAAGGAGGGTGAGTGATAGTGAGGTAGAGTGAGTGATAGTGAAGGAGGGAGAGTGACAGTGAGGGAGAGTGAGTGATAGTGGGGTAGAGTGAGTGATAGTGGAGGGAGAGTGACAGTGATAGTGAAGGAGGGAGAGTGACAGTGAGGGAGAGTGAGTGATAGTGAGGGAGGGTCAGTGATAGTGAGGGAGGGTCAGTGACAGTGAATGAGAGCATGTTGAGGGTCAGTCAGAGAGTGTGAATGTTGGTGAGGAATATGAGGGAAGGAGATGAATGGTGAAGCACAGTGAGGGAGAAATAAGGATGTTGAGAGATAGTGAGGGAAGGAAAAGGATGGTGAGGGAGAAGGAAGTATGGTGAGCGAGTGAAGGAGGGGGAAGGATGGTGAGCGAGTGAGGGAGGGAGAAGGATGGTGAGAAATAGTGAGGGAGGGGGAAGGATGGTGAGAAAGTGAAAGAGGGGGAGGATGATGAGAAATAATGATGGAAGGAGGATGGTGAGAGATAGTGCGGAATTGAGAAGGAAGGTGAGAGATAGTGAGGGAGTGAGAAGGATGGTGAGAGATAGTGAGGGAGTGAGAAGGATGGTGGGAGATAGTGAGGGAGTGAGAAGGAAGGGGAGAGATAGTGAGGGAGGGGAAAGGATGGCGAAGGACACTATCCTCAACACCCGCACTATCCTCCCCAACACCACACTATCCTCCCCAACAACACACTATCCTCCTTACCACCACACTATCCTCTCCAACACCACACTATCCTCCCCCAACAACACCTATCCCTCCCTACCACCACACTATCCTCCCCAACACCACACTATCCTCCCCAACACCACACTATCCTCCCCAACACCACACTATCCTCCCCACCACACTATCCTCACCAACACCACACTATCCTCCCCAACACCACACTATCCTTCCAACACCACACTATCCTTCCAACACCACACTATCCTCACCTCCACCACACCTTCCGACACCACACTATCCTCCCCAACAATTCATTATCCAACCCAGAACTTCTCCCTACCACCAAGCCCTTCTCCCCAACATCTTACTCTCTTCCCAAACAACGCACTATCCTCCCCATCACCAAACTCTCCTCCCTACCACCAAGCTCTCCTTCTCGCCATCAAGCTCTCCTCCCCACCACCAAACTCTCCTCCCCACCAAGCTTTCCTCCCCACCACCAAACTCTCCTCCCCACCACCAAGTTCTCCTCCCCACCACCAAGTTCTCCTCCCCACCACCAAGTTCTCATCCCCACCACCAAGTTCTCTTCCCCACCACCAAGTTCTCTTCCCCACCACCAAGTTCTCTTCCCCACCACCAAGTTCTCATCCTCACCACCAAGTTCTCCTCCCCCACCTTCCCCACCACCTCAAGCCTCCCCACCACACCAAACTTCTCCTCCCCACCAAGCTTTCCTCCCCACCACCCTCAAGTCCTCCCTCCCACCACCAAGTTCTCCCTCCCACCACCAAGTTCTCATCCCCACCACCAAGTTCTCTTCCCCACCACCAAGTTCTCTTCTCCCACCACCAAGTTCTCTTCCCACCACCAAGTTCTCATCCTCACCACCAAGTTCTCTTCCCCACCACCAAGTTCTCTTCCCCACCACCAAGTTCTCATCCTCACCACCAAGTTCTCCTCCCCACCACCAAGTTCTCTTCCCCACCACCAAGTTCTCATCCTCACCACCAAGTTCTCCTCCCCACCACCAAGCTCTCCCCACCACCAAGTTCTCCCCACTGTAGGTTATGTATCTATGCTACTGTGCCGAGTAGCAACCTAGTATATAAGCTACTGTGCCGAGTAGCATATATGTATATAATTACGTGGCAACACTGCACGTGTTATGTGGCAACATTGCCCCGAGGCTGCCATATGGCAAGGCAGTCTCAGTCTGACTGTGTGAGCCGTGCATGGCACACGCTAGTCACCACTTGTATTTCTCCTATCCTTTAATAAACGGACTTCAGTGTTACCCAGTGTTTCCCTACCCATCACTGCATTCTTCAGGGAACACTTGGAACCTTCATGGCGCAGTGACTAGGATCTGTGGACTTACAAGTGTGTGAACAATGGACAGTTAGCCGGCGATGTGCGACTGCCGGCGATGTGATGTGCGCGTCAACTCTTCATGTGTTGTGTGTGTTGTGTTGTGTTTCGCCGCGATGTGCAGTGTTGGGCCGTCACAGTGCTTTTTAGTGACGGTGGCAGTGTTCGTGTCAGTGTATTAGTGTGTCTAGAGCTGAGAGTTGAGCATTGGCCTGTTTTTTTTTTTATGGTACCCACGGAGCACGCAGGCGTACACCCTTCCCGTGTGACATCCGGGGAGGCACTAACGTTCTCACCCCCACGGCGGCTCTAGCCACCGGCAGTAAGGCCACCACGGAGTGTATCTGCTGTCTCAGACACACACACACGCACGCACTCACTCACGGACAGAACAGTGGACTCTATGCGTTATTTCTGCGCTGTTTATGTCATATATATGTGGTTCGAGCTGTTGAGGCGCCACTTTATATACTAAACAGTGCAGTCCACGCACACACTAAGATGGGCGGTAAGAAGGGACAACGTCAAGATGGGAGACACGACTCCCCACCACCTTCCCCCCCACCGGGCGCAGACTCTCATCCTCCACCTCCAGTGACGGACATTGCCACAATTCTGAGGTGGATGGACGACCGGGACGAGCGACGTAAAGAGATGGAATTTCAGAGGGAGGAGATACGAAAAGAGGAGGAAAAGGCGCGCTTTGATGCAATATTGGCGACCCTGGCGCTAACCCACCCTCCCTCACTCGCGCACCAAGGCACCAGTACCCTCCCTCCTCCAGGCACTCTTGCTACTCCAACAGCTCCCAAGGCAACTGTTCAACCCCCACCCGCCCTCTCACCAGACGTCACGTTTCAGCTTTTTCGTGAGTGGAGGCGGCGTTGGACAGATTACTCCACGATGGTGGACCTTGACAGCATGCCTCCAAACAAACAGCTCATCCAACTGCGGATGTGTTTGTCGCTGGAGACCCAAAGAGTTTTGGAGCACACGTTGCAAGTGCCTCCCGATTCTACATCTTCAGTGACGGATGTGCTCGACCTTTTACAGGAGCACGTTAAAGGTCGGAATAACGAGGCTTTGCGTCGCCGCGCCTTCACCAGCTGCAAGCAGGCGGAGAACGAATCCTTTGACGACTTTTTTGTACGCTTGGAGAGTTTGTCAGAGATCGACGTCTGCAAGGCGCACAGCCGGGAATGTGAGGAAGCCTGGATCAAGCACGGGATCTTGACAGGTGTCAGGCACGAAGAGTTGGTGCAGCGACTCATCCCCCTGGACGCTTCCTCCACACTCCAGGTGGTAGTGACTGACTGTCGGTCGTACGAGGCCACCAAGTCCGCCACCTCTGCCTTAAGGGCCCCACCTGCTGCGAGAGCTATCTCACAATACAAGAAGGATAAGAAGGCGGGCAACAACGTGAAGGCTGCCGCACGTTCTTCCACGCCTCCGCCTAGTGCTTCCTGTAGCAGCTGTGGAAACCAGCATGGCCCCAAGACATGCCCGGCTGCCGATGCACTGTGTCGTGGATGTGACCGTAAGGGCCACTGGTCAAACACAGACAGGTGCCCTGCACGAGGCTGCAAGTGTCAGGCCTGCGGTCGTTATGGACACTACGACAAGTGCTGCCGCCAACCCAAGCCCAAAAGCCCGAGACGAGGAAGAAAGCAGCGCACTTCCCTCGGGGTGGTTCGCACGCATCCCCCTTCAGATGGCCTACACAGCCCCAAGCAGCAGCTGCGTCACATCAGGAGGGTGGAATCGACCACACGCCCCAGGACTACCCCTTCCCCTACCATCCGCGTCGCGGTCACACACGGTGATGTGTCAGGTCACATCGAGGTGATACCAGACACCGGCGCTGATACTACGGTGATAGGCCTGAAGCACCTCCAGAAACTGGGCCTCACCAAACGCGACCTGGGACCACCGCTGCAGCTGCAGTACTACAATGCTGACGGTTCCCAGATGCCAGATGCTGTGGGCTCCTTTCAAGCGGAGATCACTTATGGCGACAGGTCGTTTCACGGATGGATCGACGTGCAGCCTACTCTCGCTACATCCTTGTTGTCGTGGGAGCACTGCAAGGAGTTAGGCATGGTGCCCAGAGACTTTCCTGAGCAGATCCCAGCTGCTCGGTACACCGCCAGCAGGGTGCGTGAATCACCGAGCGACGCGCCTGGCGCTGCCGCACAGAGCGGCCCAGAACCTGCGTCCACTCCCGCCCCGCCTCCACCCAAGTCCCGGCTGCTTCCTCTTCACAGCGAGACGTCTCCTTCAGCCACAAGGGCCTACTTCCTGAAGGAGTACTCGGATGTGCTGGTGACAAAGGAGGCCCTACGGACCGCGCCACTGAAGGCTATGGCGGGTCCACCTATGAGGATACACCTGCGGGAAGATGCACAGCCGTTTGCCATACACACTCCCCGGTTGATCCCTCTCGCCTTCAGGGATTCAGTCAAGAAGGAACTGGATTCCATGGTGGCCCAGGGTGTCATCGTACCCGTTGGTGACGACCCGTCCCCTTGGTGCCACCCTCTAGTCGCTGTGGCTAAGACTAACGGTGGTGTGCGAATTACTACCGACTTGTCCAAGCTTAACAGCCAGGTGTCCCGTCCCGCCCACCCTTCACCCACACCTTTTGCAGCTATACGGAGTGTGGATCCGAAGGTACGGCACTTCTCGACGATGGACGCCCTCTGTGGTTACTGGCAGATCCCACTGAAGAAGGAGGATCAGCCACTGACCACTTTCATCACGCCTTACGGACGCTTCCGCTACTGCCGTGGCCCTATGGGATTCGCTGCTACGGGGGACGCCTTCTGTCTCCGTGGTGACATGGCACTTCAAGGCGTGACCAACTGCGTGAAGGTAGTGGATGACGTCTTCCTCTACGATGAGGACTACCTGACGCATCTTCGCCGCATCGACGAGGTACTGACCAGGTGTAGGACGCACGGCATCACTCTGAATACCGAGAAGTTCGTCTTGGCCGCACCTGCAGTGTCTTTCTGCGGCTACCGACTCTCAAGGGATGGCATTGCTGCGGACCCGGAGAAAGTTTGCGCCATAGCGGACTTTGCAAAACCTGCCAACCTTACGGATCTCAGGTCTTTCATGGGCCTGGTGAACCAGCTGGCAGAATTTTCTCCTGACGTCTCCGCCGCTGCCGGGCCTCTCCGCCCCCTGATGAGCCCAAAGAGGACTTTCACGTGGACCCCTGACCACGACCTCGCCTTTCATAAGGTGAAGGAGGCCCTGTCAAGTCCACCTATCCTCGCTACTTTCGACCCAGCGCTCCCCACCGTCCTCCAGACAGACGCCTCGCGCCTGTACGGGGTTGGTTACGCCCTTCTCCAGGATCACGGTGGAGGAAAGCACCGGCTCTTACAGTGTGGCTCTCGCTTCCTCACCGATGCTGAGTCTCGCTACGCTACCATCGAGCTGGAGCTGCTGGCAGTGGTATGGGCCTTATCGAAGTGCAAATTTTACTTGATTGGCCTACAGCACTTCGACCTCATCACAGACCACAGGCCCTTGGTCCCCATTCTTAATCACTATTCGCTGGACGCCATCGAGAATCCCCGTCTCCAGCGCCTGAAGGAGAAGATTTTGGCCTTCGGCTTGGCGCGCAGGTAAGGAGTTGTGCATCCCGGATGCCCTCTCCCGCTCCCCAGTCAGCCACCCTACACCTGAAGACGAGATGCTCAGCACCGAGGCCGGTTTCTCCGTCAGCAACATCGTCACTTTGCAGGCCGTACAGTCCCTCGCCAGCACCCAGGCCTCAGTGTCGCCACCCGAGAGCGATCTGGCCCTTGAGGAACTACGGACCGCGGCACGCGACGACCCCTCCTACACTCAGCTCTTGGAGAGTGTGAGGACTGGGTTCCCTCGCGACCGTTTTGACCTCCACAACGCCCTACGCCCGTATTGGAAGATACGTGAGGACCTCGTCCTGTACGGTGCCCGTGTGGTCGTCCCTGCAGCTCTCCGTCGTCTCGTTCTGGCCCGCTTACACGACAGCCATCGTGGAGCACAGGCCACCAAGCGCCGTGCAAGGCAGGCTGTGTACTGGGCCGGCATTGACGCGGATATCGTCAATACGGTCCGTGCCTGTGAGCCGTGCCAGATCATGCAGCCCAGTCAACAGCAGGAGCCCCTCTTGTGCGACGACGAACCCACCAGGCCCTTCGAGTCCGTGTCGGCTGATTTCTTTAGCACAGCTGGGAAACATTTCCTAGTTGTCGCCGACCGACTCTCTGGCTGGCCTGTGGTGGTAATCTGTGGCTCGGACACGACGTCCGCGGCCACCATTCGCCACTTCCGGCACCTCTTTCGTGACCTGGGCGTCCCCGTACGTCTGCGGACGGACGGTGGGCCACAGTTCACCAGCCGGGACTTCACAGGATTCCTGGAGCGTTGGGGAGTCCGCCACATCGTGTCAACACCCCACTACCCACAGTCAAACGGCCATGCTGAGGCTGCGGTCAAGACAGTCAAGCACCTCATCCTCAAGGTGGCCCCTTCAGGCAACATAGACTGTGAGGCGTTTGACAAAGGACTCCTGGAGTTACGTAATACTCCCACCCACACAGGACGCTCCCCTGCCCAGATCCTGTATGGTCACCCTCTCCGCTCTTGCGTTCCTGCACACGCCAAGGCCTTTGCGAAGGAGTGGCAGACCAGAGCCGAGAGCTGCGACCGCCGCGCCGCTTCACGTGCCCAGGACGCCAAGGCTCGGTATGACGACCGTGCCCGCCCTCTTCAGCCACTGGAGATTGGTGCCCTTGTCCGCGTCCAGGACCCGACGACGACACGTTGGGACAAGGTGGGCATAGTGATGGGCGTCGGCCGGTCGCGGGACTACAAGGTCAGGATGCCGAGCGGCCGTGTCTGGTGGAGGAACCGCCGCTTCCTCCGGCCAGTCCCACCCCCTGCTGCTGGCCCCCTGACCGAGGACGAGTCCCCTACACCTCACGAGGATCCGCCCCACAGTGCACCTCGACGCTCGGAGCGACTTAGGACTAAGAAGTCCGCTCAAGACAAAGACTATGAGCGTGAGGGGGGGAGGGAGATGTAGGTTATGTATCTATGCTACTGTGCCGAGTAGCAACCTTGTATATAAGCTACTGTGCCGAGTAGCATCTATGTATATAATTACGTGGCAACACTGCACGTGTTATGTGGCAACATTGCCCCGAGGCTGCCATATGGCAAGGCAGTCTCAGTCTGACTGTGTGAGCCGAGCATGGCACACGCTAGTCACCACTTGTATTTCTCCTATCCTTTAATAAACGGACTTCAGTGTTACCCGGTGTTTCCCTACCCATCACTGCATTCTTCAGGGAACACTTGGAACCTTCACCCACCACCAAGCTCTCCCCACCACCAAACTCTTTTCCCGACCACCAGGCTCTCGTCCCTACCACCAAATTAACCTCCCCACCACACAGCTATCCTCCCGACTACCCAAACCTCGTAACCTACATAATGATAAGCGGACGCCGGCCAATCTAAACACTGGTCCTATAGGTTTACCGGCTACTGATCCTTGGGTAGCCGTCGACGGTCACGCACTGGCTTCGGTCGCCGTAAATCTCACCTCCAGAATCTATTGACTGCTGTTAGCCCAACGTGCGTTCCCGTATATCATCGGATTTTCTTGCATAATTTCTTTTATTTTGTATTTTTGAGGAGTTCTGTTACTATGCATCCTAGATTGGTGGCGGATATATAGATTGTGGTTGATTGTTATCTAATAATGGGGGTAGTGAGGGGAGGCGTGGTTGTTGAAGTTGTTAATTGTGATTGTCAGTAGTGATTGTAATAGTTGTTGACTGCTGTCAATTATAGCGGCAGTGTTGGTAGTGGTGGTGGGGGCGTGGCTCTATTTGATTCTGATTGTCAGTGGTGGGTAGTGATGGTCGGCGGGGTTGTTGTTCTTGATTATGACTGTCGATGATGGTGGTAAAAAGCGTTGTTCTTTTTTCTGCTTGTTAGTGTTCTTGATGTCGGTGATGAAAGGATATATTTTTGGTTTTATTGTGGTTGATTTTTGTCCTGGCTGGTTATAGTTGTTGTTATGGGTTGTGTTTACAGAATGAATGGCTGTAAATGAGATTGTTATTGTTGTCACTGTAACGTTTAGGTGTGGTTGTTATTGTTATGTGTGTGTGAAAGGTAATATATGATGCAAATTTTGCTTGTTGTCTGTGATGTCTCCTCTTCTATATATAAAATTAATAACATGTAAAATCAAAAGATAACACTATCAGTTCCACAGTCAACATTCCATATAATATTACTTTAAATAGCTATGTCTCAAATGAATGACCATAATGTTTCCTTTAATGCTGTACAGAAGTCTAGTTAAAACAAAATATCTTGGCTGATTGCATAAGACATACATACGTACACGCTAGCGCCCACAAGCACATAACACACAAACACACACACAAACTTCCTTCAGCCTTCATAGGGTAAGGACATGTGTAGTCGGCGCCGCCCGCTCTTGGGGCCTCCCGCTCTTGGGACCGAGGTCTCTTGACCAAGAAGACAGCTGCCAGCCTGGTTTGTCGGGCCCTTCCCCTTCCCCATCTCCTCCTCCCCATCTGGATTTATCAACATCCTCCCACCAACAGTACAGTGCAAAGACTGACGATCAACCCACAACTGATATACAAAAGTGACAATTTCAACTCGAAAGGAAGAAACACCCGTTAGAGCGACAATCAGTACTTAGCGGCCAATGTTGACCTGACACACCAAGCCCGTGTACACTCGCCACCCCCAACACTGGATGAGAAGTCAAGAAACACTCCAAACTACACCAGGAGAGAAATGAGGACTCCCTACTCCACCCAGGTGGGTTTTATATCTAGAAGAGTAAGTAATAAGAGTGCAGAGGTCTTATTGCAACTATATCTTGCGCTAGTCAGGCCGCACCTCGATTATGCGGTTCAGTTCTGGTGCTCTTATTATAGAATGGATATCAATTCACTAGAGTCGGTGTAGCGAAGAATGACGAAAATGATTCCGGGACTTAGAAACCTTCCATATCAGGATAGGTTAAAGAAACTAAACTTGCATTCCCTAGAAAGACGAAGAGTGCGGGGAGATATGATAGAAGTATTTAAGTGGGTGAAAGGAATCAATAAAGGGGATATAGATAAAGTTCTTATAATATCCGAGCAGGATAGGACTCGGAGCAACGGATTTAGGTTGGATAAGTTTAGGTTTAGGAGGGAGATAGGAAGAAACTGGTTCACAAATAGGGTGGTGGACGAGTGGAACAAGCTTAGCAACTTTGTAGTAAGTGCTGGAACGCTGGAAAGTTTCAAAAGGAGGCTAGATAGATTCATGGATGATAAGAGAGTGGTAGTAACTCGGCTCTCCCGTTAGCCAGTTACTTGTGTATCCACACTTAAGTGAGTCAGTCTAAAACGTTCTTACACCTCTAGTTACTGTTAAGACGATAAGGTTAGTCAGGTAGAGGTATTTTAACAACGTCTGTACGTCCACTATCGTTGTATTGTAGTTGTAGTGAGTTAATATTAGAACCTTTCTTAACCCACTCTCTTTGTGTCTTAATTACTGTAAACTGAGCCGTTTTGACATTCTCACAAATCCAATTGGTCCGCTGTCTCTGTGTTGCAAGTCAAGTGAGTCAGCTGGAAGCATTTTCACATCTCAGCTTAAGTGAGCCAATTATAAGCATAACCAGAACTCTAATTATCCCACTATTTTTGTGCCGTAGCTTAATTGAGCTAATTAGGTGCGTTCTCACATCTCCAGTTATTCTGCTATTTTTGTGTCGTTCTTAAAATGAGCAGTTAGATACATTCTCACACGTCGAGAGGGAGGGAAATATAACTCAATGAACCATTAATAATCTGGAGTCATGTCATATGGGAAATGGGTTTTAATATTATTGCGAATATGATCCATCTATTTTATAAGAATAAATAAACAGCATTGAAATGATTGTGATAGAGAGAAAAGAAGAATCTCATGGGGACAGGGTTAAAGTGTTGCTGCTGGTGGTGGTTTATGTGGGTATTGTGGTGGTGAATAATGTGGCTCATGTGTCTCCTGAACACTACCACACAACCACCACCATCATCATCACCAGGGTGATAGAAGTTTCCACGACTGAGCGAGAAGTTGGTGAATAATGTAGTGTGTGTCAGTCATAAGCTCACTCCACACCACAACTATAAACACCCCCTTCTCTTCCCCCTCTGTTTATGTTTCCTCTCCTGAATGTTCTTCTATCTCCTTATTTCCTTATATATATATATATATATATATATATATATATATATATATATATATATATATATATATATATATACTGTATATATGTGTGTGTGTGTTCAACTGTAGCTGTACATAACTATTATCTGGTATTTGGTATTCCAGGTATTGCGTGTGAATACTATTATGCTTGTAATTCAAGTTTTTGTACATTTCCGTCATAATTCTATCACTTTCCTTTTCGATTTTCTTTTATTCCTCTTTATCCACCCTTATTCCTCTTAATGTTCTTCCTTTTCAAAATCTCTCTCTCCTCTTTCACCTTTTCTTTCTCTTCCAACATCTCTCTCCACTGTCTCCCTTTCTTTCTCTTCCTCCCACCCATCTCGTCTTACCCCAGGGTCTTGACCCTTTCTCTCAACTACCGTGTCATGACCAGAAAACCCAAAGATACTGAAGCTCGACTTTACAACGTACTGGGCACCTTAGCATGGGAAAGAATAATGCGTAAGCATCAAGTCGGGTGCGCGCTTACACTAGTGTGTGAGTGGTGGTGGTGGGATAAGGCGGGTGGATGGTCGTGTGTGTGTTTGTGGTGGTGGATGGTTAAGGTTGGTGGATGGTTGTGTGTGTGTGGTGGGGGTTAAAGCTGGTGGATGGCTGTGTGTGTGTGGTGGTGGGGGTAAAGCCTGGTGGATGGCTATGTGTGAGTGGTGGTGGGTGTTAAGGCTAGTGGATGGTTGTGTGTGTGGTGGTGGGGGTAAAGCCTGGTGGATGGCTATGTGTGAGTGGTGGTGGGTGTTAAGGCTAGTGGATGGTTGTGTGTGTGGTGGTGGGGGTAAAGCCTGGTGGATGGCTATGTGTGAGTGGTGGTGGGTGTTAAGGCTAGTGGATGGTTGTGTGTGTGGTGGTGGGGGTAAAGCCTGGTGGAGGGCTATGTGTGAGTGGTGTTGGGGGTTAAGGCTAGTGGATGGTTGTGAGTGGTGGTACAAGAGTTAAGGTTGGTGGGTGGTTGTGTGAGTGGTGGTGGCGGGTTAAAGCTGGTGGATGGTTGTGTGTGTGGTGGTGGGGGGAGGTTATGGCTGGTGGATGGTTGTGTGTATGTGGTCATAGGGGGGGGGGTTAAGGATGGTGGATGGTTTGTGTGTGGTGATGGTGGAGGGTTAAGGCTGGTGGGTGGCTGTGTGTATGTGGTGTGTTCACGTGGTGACGTAACTCGTCCTTGGGTGTTGATATGAAGGACCTCACGGGGTCTGGAGACACCGGGTGGTGTCCCACTTAAGCTTCGACACGAAATATTAGCCTGGCTGGACTGCGGCACAGACTCCAGTCTATGTAGTGTCGAAAATTCGCTGAGACCCTACCGTAACTAGCTGCGCTCTCTCATTTCTAGTTATAGAAGAGGAATCCTTGAGAATCTGATTTCTGGAATTCGCACACGGCACCACAAGCCAAATAGAGGAGGAATAACTGTGTCGTGTGCACACAGAATCAAACACCAACACTCTCCCAGCGGACATTTAAGTTACGCTACTGCTGATATTAACGCTCTCTCTGATACTGGGTTTTCCTTCTTTCCCGTGATAATAAAATGTTTAGAAAAATAAGAGTGGAATAGTGGGTATATGCTGATACCAACATTGGAAACAAGAAAACACGTTTCCTACGTGGTTATCAGAATATACATATATATATATATATATATATATATATATATATATATATATATATATATATATATATATATATATATATATATATATATATATATATCGATAAAACCGCACAGGAAAAGGGTAACAATGGAGCACCTTAGCTTTCGTCTTTATTCAAGACATCTTCAGGGCGACTGAATTTACAGGGACTGAGAGAGGCTTATATGCAAAGGGTGACCTTACATAACATCAGGTCGGGTCAATAACATGGATGCACTAATCCACACACCACCTCCACCACAAACGAAAGAAGTGCTTCTAAAAAATGAGCGACGTAACAAGTAAGGTCAAGTTTTTTACCTGACTTGACCTTTGATAAATAGATCCCATGTTATTTACCTGACCTGATGTTATTTATTCCTTTATACGACAATAATCCATGCATCAAAGAACCATACTGTAAGACACAGTAGTCAATGTTAGCAGTAAAGCATTTGTATACTCAGGTAAAAAGCGTCACATGGCCCAACATAAAATACAAACAAATGTACAATACATCAACGGTCATCTAACGTCGCAGTCCCTTCCGGGCATTGCAATATGGAATGGTGGAGAATGATCCGCGTGTACCACATTTTCTCATATTCCTAAAAACGTTTACTGACTACACGTATCAACGATATCCAGTTTATGTATCATACTGGGTTTTCTAAGGTATTCAACAATGTTCCACAGAAGAGCTTATCCCTGGAAATCTAAGCTTATGATTCACTGGCAAAATACTGTGATGGATAAAGCACTGTCTGGAAGAACTTTAATCAAACAGCGATTCTGAACGGAGTTGAATCGTATTGGAAAAAAAATCTGAATGATGTACCACAGAGAATCTAATTTTAATTGTGCCGCGAGCAACAGCTTGTTCATTGTGCATCCCATCTCATCCTGTGAGTGGTAGCGTATAAAAGGGTTACAGAACAGAGGTTACAAAAGGTGTTTGTCATTTTATAGTAGTCAGGATATATATATATATATATATACAATCAACACCTCAACCCGCCAGGATTCGAACCCACGGCCCACAAGCCTATGACTGTGACCGGGGAACGCTAACCGCTGGACCACCAGGATACTAAAAGCAGTCCTAGACTTTGTTATATTTCACACAAAGCCTGTTCAACGAGCTTATGGCACCGTGAACCTCTAATGGGGACCACCCGTATCACTTAGGTGGTCAGAGTAACGTTTTACCAAACCCTGGCGGGTTGAGGTGTTGATTGTATGTAGTAGTCCGCGTGCTTTATTGGGCTAATGAAATATATATGGATCCTCGTGTTTCGAAGCCGGATTTGGTGAAACGTTACTCTGACCACCTAAGTGATACGGGTGGTCCCCATTAGAGGTTCACGGTGCCATAAGCTCGTTGAACAGGCTTTGTGTGAAATATAACAAAGTCTAGGACTGCTTTTAGTATCCTGGTGGTCCAGCGGTTAGCGTTCCCCGGTCACAGTCATAGGCTTGTGGGCCGTGGGTCCGAATCCTGGCGGGTTGAGGTGTTGATTGTATGTAGAAGTCCGCGTGCTTTATTGGGCTAATGAAATATATATATATATATATATATATATATATATATATATATATATATATATATATATATATATATATATATATATAATCGTTTTTTTTTTTTATTGGGCACTCCCCTACATCCTTGTGTAAGGTGAAGCGCAGAAACGTTTACAGCGCCCAACAGGGAAGCATGCTAAGTTCATGCTTGCCTTTATGTCTCATAAGTTAAAGGCGTAGAAGCTTGAAGAGTCAATGGTTTATGTCATCAAGTTATTGGAAGCTCCAACAACTCCCTGAATACGAATTCGCAACTTTCGACTTACAACAGGTATCTACTTTACTGCTAGGTGAACAGGGACACTAGGGGGCTAGGAAGTAAGTCCAAACAACTTCCACGGGCCCGGGAATCGAACCCGTGACATCTCGCTTGCGAGGCAAGAACAGTACCGCTTCTACCACCGGTCCCCCAGTCAGTCAGGATATTGTGACCTGTATTAACGATACAAATGAAAATATCTTGAGCAAATTTTCGAATTTATGGACAAATCAAAGATAAAATCGGTATTGGTAGCAAGGAGAGATTATTTTTCACTAACTGTTCAAATGTCTGTCGAACGTTATTTAAGTTAACGAGGTACGGTACAAAATAACGCATGCGGCATAGCAACCCACACACAAACACGCCTGGCATCTGTAGACATAAGAAGTTATTGGACGTCAAAGTTCATCAGTCTCCGAAAGCAGAGAAACGTCGTGGGATCAAGAGTAAGAAGTCAACGTAACTCAAGGAATCATCAAAGTCACTATTAAATGCAAGGACAAGAAAACGATGACACCGCCTTACAAATCTCTTTTACGAATTAACCTGTATTACTGTGTACACTCTCCCAATAAAGTATCAGCCCCCCTGTGCCTGATGTACTGTATTTGGAAATGAACAAAATAACACGTGCACAACAATCTCGGATCGGTTGTATTTCTGATTGTGAGCTGCACCTTTCGTTCTTTCTTCTTGCACCTGATAATCATCATGATATCTACAGTATCCCACCTATTCTCTACAAAATGTAATTAAATAGGATGAATTGTCATACCATATGCAAAAACCAATAACGTCATGAGTAACCCCGATGATATTTGCACCTTAGCTACTATTTCAGCCCCAGGGGATGGATTACCAAATAGGAATTATAACGTTACTATGTTTTCGTGAACCGAGGTTACAATGGAATCGCTTCGAACGAAATATGAAATATTATGATCCAATATTACATTAATTTGCAAATATAGTAATTACAGGTGTATTATGATGCCATATCCAATTACATTGACGTAATTTACTGCATTTCGATATTATTTCTACCTCAATTAATGAGGTAACAGTTGTGAATATAACGAATCAACTCATGATCCGTGCTGGCAACGGAACATTATCTGATACACACTACGAGACGATGTAGTCATGTCCTCCTATGAGAATGACAGCCACTATGGAGTCATCCTAGGCAACATGAGGCAGTATCATCGCCCTTCACGACATAGGAGATAGCACGACGGCTTGGCATTTCCTATCACACTCCATGTCTATCGGTGCCACCAGAAAACACCCACTATTTGACTGCCGTTGATACACTGCACTGTATTTTATATATTTTCGGTACATTAATATCATTATATTATTCCACTAAAGATGGAGCACGGTGATTTACCATAAATACAACAAATGCCAGACATAACAACTAGCAACTCACAGATACTAGAAAGGCAGGCCTACCAACATAATGCAGGAATCACAATTAGTGATCGAAAATATTCGTCCATTGTGACACATTGTATCGATGAGAAAAGGGGCCGATACTTTTTTGGGAGAGTGTAAATGCAGAATACGACTACCTGATGACACGGCAGCAATTGAAAAAGGTCGGCACAAGGTGATTAAAATTATTCTATAAATAAAATACCTGGACATCGAGATGAGGTTGAAGCTGCATATATTACAACTGCCTCTGATTCACAAAAAAAAAATTGCACGTTGAACTTAACATAACTGAAATAAATATTACACTACGACTCTACTGAGAGAAAATTTTAAAGTATTGAGTGTATAGATATGTACATACCAAGATATGTGAACGCCTGACGCCAGGACTCTTGTTACCATTCATTGTACCATTTATTCACATGTCTGTATTACTACATATTATTATAGCATGTCTGATGTCTATGCTTATGTCTAATGCCTATGTCCATTTACTATGTCCCGATGTGCTATGTCTGTACCGCGCTAGTCGAGTAATTAGAAGACCTCATTTATTGTCCTAGTAATGTCTAGCAACTCTCCTTGCCTAGCTAGCTAATTTCCCTCAGATCGGCTCCGGCCTACCTACGGTCCGGGGTCCCTAGTAATCGCTCCTGTATCGGTTGGCTATCACGCCCAGTCTTGTACACTTATTGAATATATCTACTGCTCGTGCCCTGGAGTTTCAAGAACCTTGTCTAGGATTACATCCACCACACCACATTGAGAAGCCAAGCCCTGGGGTGTGATAGAGTACGAAATTATATACAGAGGTCACTGACTATCAACATGGCCTAAAAGCTTGAAAGCTTAAAGTTAAGAACTGGAGAATGTTAATTGACTTAATAATACATTATGATTGATACTCTTATTAATAGTGAATAGTTAAATTATTTATGATTAACTGGTCTCATTATTTGTAGTACTGTAGTAGTAATAGTATCAGTTTGTCACAGTGATCTGTCTCTCGAGACTTCACACAAGGAGGAACGAGAACGACAAAAACAGGACATACGAAGAGAGAAATGAGAATGTGGATCAAGGCAACTTCACTCCTCGGTGTTCACAAAATCTGGAGGGATGGGGCCAAGTGCACGATGCTTCTACGCTTGATTGGCCGAGATGTTATCTGAATAGAAGCAGCAGCCAAGAAGATACGTCGCAGCCTGGTTGAGATGTCACCTGTCCTTATCTCTACTCAGGTCTGCATTGCTTTGTCTCGAGGGAACAAGATCATCGACCCCTCAACCAACAACAGTCGCAGACTATAGACCATGAGGCGATAGTCACTGAATGCTGCATAGATCTACGGCTTAACTAACTTAGCTAGAGTAATTACTTTTGTATTACGATAGCTATGTAATAAAAAGTGTGGCGGTTGAGGGCCATATTAAAAAAATAGTAGTAGTAGTAGTAGTAGTAGTAAGGATTTTCGAGCCTATGGCCGCTTGCCACCGTAACCTAGCTCTGGATGCTGCACACAGGAGGAACGAAAATGAAAAGATCAGGGCATATGGGGAGAGAATTCAGAACGTTGATCAGGGCAGCTTCACTCCTCTGGTGTTCACAACCTTTGGTGGGATGGGACCAAGTGCAAGATGTTTCTACGCCAGATTCGCGGAGGTGTTATCTGAACGGAAACAGCAGCCCAGAAGTTACATTACCGCCTGGTTGAGATGTCGACTGTCCTTTTCTCTGCTTAGGTCTGCATTGCTTTGCATCAGGGCAACGAGAGCATCGGCACCAAAGCCGACAACCGTCGAAGATATTGACTTCGAGGCAAGTCACTGAATGCCGCATAGATCTGCGGCTCAAATAACTCAACACAGCTAGGATAGCTACTTAGGTATTAGAATATTTAATTTTAAGGTAATAAAATGGCGGAAAAGGTGTGGCTATTGGGGAGGCTGGAGGCCACGTTTAAAAAAAATTAATAATGGTGACACCAACAAGTAATTTTGTAGACGAGTTCGAGTAACAAATGATGGTCAAGGGATACACTACCCTATTGTAGTCCATGTGCCTTCACGATGTAGAATTTAAAAGGGATCATTACACCAAGTTACCCACTGTGTGTGTGTGTGTGTGTGTGTGTGTGTGTGTGTGTGTGTGTGTGTGTGTGTGTGTGTGTGTGTGTGTGTGTGTGTGTGTGTGTGTGTGTGTGTATAAAATAGAAGTCAAAATAGACCATTCAAATTCAGTGCTATGTAGATTAAAAACACGGTCGTTAGACTACTATGATCTGCATTATCATAGATTGGTAGGAAATAATTCTTAATATATTGATAGATAATGTCTCCAGCGGTGACCAATTAACCAAAACAGCTCCTTGTGTCTGTACTGGTTATCAACCCTTTAAATGGCAGGGGTTTCTCCCGTCTGAATAAAAGAAAGCTGGCGATAAACAGGACAAAATACCACAGTGAGCCGCTGTCATCTAAAGAGTTAACTGATGTTCTATATAAAGACCCGATATTGCCATAACTCTCTCTCTCTCTCTCTCTCTCTCTCTCTCTCTCTCTCTACTGAATCCAAGTTAATGCTGCATGCACCACATTTGTAATATGCGGTATACTTTAGCTACACTAAAATCGTCAAAACTGTACCTAGAAGACATCCAGAAACTAATATCTCTCATAACCTGAATTTAAGAGCAGATGGTAGCAAGACCGAGGAGGACGAACAAGAGAAATCTATCACAGTACTTTTGTCGTATCACATGAAGATTAGCCCCCAGCTTACTTCACCTTAGGATTAACCATTCTAACGCCAACACCAACCTAACCTAACCTAACCTAAAATAACCTTACCTAATCTAACCTAACATAATCTAAACTAACCTAATGTAATTTAACTTAACCTAACCCCCAAGGTAGCATTAGTGTTTAATCATCAAGTGAAATAAGCTGGGGAGGCGGTAATCTACATGTGATCCCATTTTGTCATTCAGTGAAGTTTTTCTCCATCACAAAATGTCAGCAAGATGCAAAAAATAAAAGATGTGGATGTTATTTCTGATGCTGAATGGTATTTTAAGTTCCGGAGTTACGACAGTGGAGCAGAACAACCAATCACAGCCTGGGTCCCAATACTGGGTATAATGAAAAAACAGCTTACAGTAGGTCTCCGAATCTGGAAACAAGCAACCGGTCTAGCCGTTGCCTCCTAACTTACTCGTAAAGTATCCACCAATGGCGCGTGTGTGTGTGTGTGTGTGTGTGTGTGTGTGTTTGTGTGTGTGTATGTGTGAGCACCAGGCGTGGAGAACTGCCCTGGCAATTCATCTTCCTCACGTGTGAGGAAAACCGAACCGAGTGACCCAGTAATAAATCTTAAACCAGCCGGTCTCTATCTTACGATGGCACAGCACACACCGCTGGAGTCTTAGAATATATTTTTCTCCATCTGGTGATGCTAGAGCGTTATCAGTGGTTCTCTCAAGCTCCATGACTAAGATATAGGACAAAATGGCGTCGAAATTGCATTGAGACTCTTACGTTAACTATAATTGATCTCCCATTCCCAACTAGGGGAAATACTTAGTTAATATGTGAATCGTTGAAAATTCGATCTTACATGTTTGATAAAAAAAAAGCCTAAATCGCTTTTTTACTTCGATCTAAAATAACTGATTTGTTTATAGATGACAAACTTGAGTAAATTATATCAGAACTTTTGTGGTTCAATAAAGATATATAATAATTTTAAAACCACCGTGTTAACATTTACATCCCTATGAATATATCCAAAAGATAGTTACTATGGGTCACCGTATTATCAACTGTGTGTCTCCAACCCGGTAATTCTTAACAGTGCTTAAGAGAGTCATTTTTGGGGGTGCTTTATATCTTGATCTATTTTACATTCATTTGATATTGCTCCAAAATTGCCAGAGAAGTTAAGCGGCACCTGAAGTTTTATAATGCAATCTATTGTAGAATGTTAAGTGAAATGTAATAATACGTAGCAGGCCAAGCTCTTGATTATTCAGGCTCAGTTCCACTCCACTTAATGTTAATTAATTTAATTATCCTCTTGGTTAATTGTCCCGCAACTAGTTAAATTAGGAGAAATTAGCAATCTTAATTGTCAATGAAGATGACTATGAGTTGATAGCAGAGGCGTATAGTTACTGTATACTAAATAAAGACATGGATCTTGTAATGACGGTAGTCTATCAGAAACTCAGTAGAGAATTTTATTTAGTCTCAGAAAAAAAATATGAGTAAAAGTTCACATTTAGGTAAAAAGTACAGGTACAGACATTCCCATATGATGTCGGTCTCATAAAGAAGCCTTAACCTAGATATTAATACTGTAGGATGATTGGTAAAAACTTCTGCCAAAGGGAAAAAACTCGAAACAATAACGAAAGGAAATACTGATTATCGACCTTATCAGACATCTTGTTGTAATACAGTACATCCATACATCCCTTAATGTTTATTCTAGTAAAAATATTCACTGCTAGTCTGGAGTAGAGTCGTGAAGTCAGCCCATAGTCTACCTTAAACCTGTACAAGGAGAAAGTTTTATCTCTCATAATCTCTTAATTGTTGTTGCAATAGCGTAGTTACTAACCTTGTTACGCGCTTAAAGACCTTAGTTGTTGAAGCGCGGTAAAAACATTAAAACAGCAACTTGTACAAACAACCTTAAAACCCCAAGAGTTCCGAGTCTAAGGATTTGGAGACATTCAGTGGAACACTCCAGCCGCCGCCCCACCCCTCCTATGGAAGAAGCAGAAATAGTCCCTCTTAAAAGTTTCCTCGACTTAGCCATAGGACTATACAACTAGGAAAAGAGATAGATAGGTGGCAAGAGCCCAAAATTCTGATAATGGTGCAGAGGAAAAAATTGAGACGAAACCAGACATGGATCGACTATGATCGTTGATCACGATTACGATTGAAATATTCAATTCTGATTTTTCTTGGTTACGATTAGGATTACGAATAGGAGTACAGTGATTTTTCTTTATTGGATTAAGATTGTGATTACATTGGTTTCAATACATTTAATTACGATAATGATTTCCTGGATTACAATTACATTCGTGATTACAGCTATAAGAAATAGGGTAACATTTAAAATATACAGTATATGCAAAAAAAGGGGAGGGGGGACACTGACTAGAACACCGACACCAAAGTGGGTATATCAAAATGGTTAAGAATAGGTGGATCTATGCTTAACAGAGAGTGGGTAGCACAACATAACCAATAACACAGGAGTATCTTTTAATGTTGACAATGTGCTTTTAAACCCCTGCTTCAGGGTAGAAGGGCCTATGGTGGAGGAGAAGCAATTGAGGCATCATAGTAGCCTCCTGGTTACATGGTCAGTGCTGCCAGATTATATGGTTATAGATTGCAGTACAGTCACATGACACCAAGTTGACTTGACATACTATTCAAAGTGGCGAGGAAAATTTATAAGTCCATTGAAATACGTTATAATCGTGTAAGTAAATCGAATATTACATTGTAATCAGAAAATAAGTTGATTTTTTGGTAGATTACGATGATTACAGACTTTTTTAAATGTTGGAGTGTGATTGGATTACGGTTACATAGATATTAATTATTTTTATTATAATTACGGTTATGAATACATCGTAACCACAATCAATTGCGATTACAAGATTATGATTATTATCAGCCCCATGTCTGGAAGAAACAAACAATAATGCAAGTGGCTCCCGATCTCTGATACTTCAATGAACCCTAAAAAACCCGAGAGGTTCGAAAAGGCTTTTACCTTCTAGGAAAGAGAAACTCTTCCTACTGTCAATTAATTCGGAGCAAATCAAGTTCCCGAATCATCTCAGACATAAAGTGAATTTCCACTCCAAATACACCCACGCAGTCCTACACTTGATGTTAACACGAATCGGCTGAAATGAAATGCTCTGGTCCTCCCTTCTCCATATGTTATCAGAGAATATCACATTATTATAGAATATTAGAAGCAAAACAAACAAACATTACAACAAGATCGACCCGTACGAAAAACAACCCAAAACTTGATATGACGCCAAGGAAAACAACTAATTTACAAGGGCTTGTCCGTGTATTCTCTAGGGTGCTGTCCTGAGGTTAAGGCGTCGGAATGCTTTAATGTTTCCTCTTGTGCGGACTAACACTACATGGAAGGTGTAACTCGGTGTTGTTGTTGTTGTTTTTATTGTACACGTTGATCAACCCAAACAATTTAAGCCGGCTAGGAAACCCACTGAAGAGTTCACATAATCTATATACAGTAAGAACAAAGGCGAGTATACATTATCATTTAAATAAGGGTATTATAATTACGTAGACCTAGGCCGGCTCACTCCTGGTAGGGGTTGTCAGTTGAGCCTCCCTATAGCTGCTGACACACACACACACACACACACACACACACACACACAACTCAATAAAAATATGCAATACACCTCTGGAAACGATGCAACCGCTGTTCACAAAACAAACATATACACACACACATTTAACCAACGATATGCTCACACAACTCACAAATATATACCGACAAAACTCCTAAACCATACAGACAAACAGTTTATAAAGATACACTCTTACAGCTCACCGAGCGATACACACACACACACACACACACACTCCTAGATTAAGGTTAGGATATAAGTACCTCTGGTAGTATGCTCCTCAAGCAGCTGTAAACAAGACTAAATGTAAAGTGTGCGGCCATACATATTGGCCACACACTTGAACACTACGTCCTCGACTGTGTGAAGACAGAACCTTTTAGGGACAGGTCCAAGCACACTGGGTGTAAAATGGCACAACACTTTATCTCTAATGGCAAGAGAGCCGACATATTAAGATTGTATCCATTTTTTTTCATTAAGTAGCTATATCAGTTCCCATGTATAGAACCAAATACATAATGTGCTTGAATACCTCTTCCGCAAATGTGAATAACAAAGTGTGAGGCCAGACATATTGCCTCACACTCTGTCCTCACGCAGTAGTGAATAAGTTACCCTTTATGTATCGAACTAAACAAATGATGTAATTAAAATACTGTGTAACATTCAGTGCCATAATATCCTGACCACGGGGGTTAATTATTATGACCCTTTGTAAACCCTACTCTGTAATCCTTTTGCGCTACAGCTCACAGGATGAGTATGGGGTGCACAATAAACTAGCCGCTGTAAGCGGCAAAATAAAAAATCAACCTAACTCACAAGTAAACCCAGTACTGTATATAAATCCATACTCAGTAGGGGACTAGAGCGCGCGCGCGCGCGCGCACACACACACACACACACACACACACACAGACTCACAAAAATATATCATCGACACTCACCCGACTAACAAAAAACAAAAGTGAACGCAACAGCTCACAAAACCACAGTAATAGACACATCCGACTCTCTCTCTCTCTCACACACACACACAGCGCGCTGGTCTGGCCCCCCTGGATGTGGCTGACGGCCGGACTGTGATAAATCAGTGACCTCTCTCTGGCTCAACAACAACAGGAAGGTGCCGAAGGAAGGGTGGGGAAAGGCAAGGGTTGGGGAACGACGGAGTGGGGCAAACAAGGGGAGGAATAAGGGAGATGCTGGGGAGGGGTAAAAGAAACAAAGGGATGCAGCGGGGAGGTGTTGCGGAGGGGGAAAAGAAACAAAGGGATGCAGCGGGGAGGTGTTGAGGAAGGAGGGGAAAACGAGGGTAGGCAACGGGGAGGTACTAGGGAGGGGAAGGAAACGAGGGAAGGCAATGGGTGGGTGCTAGGGAGGGGAAAAGAAAGCGGGTTAGCAGTGGGGTGCAGGGAGAAAGGAGGGGAGAAACAGCGGGGAGATACAGGGAGGGGCGAAGAAGAACAGAGAGTGACAGGGAGTGACAGGGAAGGACAGGAAATGACAGGGGAGACAGGGATTGACAAAGAGGACAAGGAATAACAGGAGGGACACAAGAAGGAAACACGAGAGACACAGATGGAACAGAGGAGAGACAGATATTGGACACAGTAAGGACACAGGATGGTCAAAGGAAGGACACAGTAAGAACACAGGATGGACACAGTAAGAACACAGGAGAGACACAGTAAGGACACAGGAGAGACACAAGATGGACACAGGAGACACAGGAAGGACACAAAAGGGACACAGGAGGGACATAAGAAGGGCACAGTAAGGACATAGGAAGGACACAAACAGGATATAGGAGAGACAAAGTAAGGACACTGGAAGGACACATAGGGGACACAACACGGACACAGAGGAACACAGTAAGGACACAGTAAGGACAGAGGAACGCAGTGAGGACACAGTAAGAACACAGAGGAACACAGGCGGGACACAGTAAGAACACAGGAGGGACACAGTAAGAACACAGGAGGGACACAGGAAGGACACAGGAAGGACAAGGACACAAGACGGACACAGTAAGGACACAGTAAGGACACAGGAAGGACACAGGAAGGACACAGTAAGGACACAGGAGGGACACAGGAGGGACACAGTAAGAACACAGTAAGGACACAGGAGGGACACAGTGGGACACAGGAGGGACACAGTAGGTGGGATGAACAGGAAGGGACACAGGAGGGACACAGTGGAACACAGGAGGACACAGTAAGAACACAGGAGGGACACAGGAAGGGACACAGGAAGGACCTGGGATGGGACCTGGGAAGGGACAGAGGACACAGTGGAGACACAGTAAGGACACAGTAAGGGACACAGGAGGGGACACAGGCAGGACACACAGGAGGGACACAGTACACAGGGACTGCAGGGACACAGAAGTGGGGACACAGGAGGGACACAGTGGGACAGCACAGGGAGGACTGGAAGACACAGGGAAGGACAGTGGGAAGGGGGAGGGACACAGTAAGGACTGGTGGGACCTGGAGAGGACACAGTAAGGACTGGGCGGGACAGTGAGGGCTAGTGGGACAGTAAGGACACAGGGGACCTGAGTGAACACAGGAGGGCCACAGGAAGGACACTGGGAAGGACAAGGACCCAAGACGGACACAGTAAGGACACAGTAAGACACAGAGGGACACAGGAGGGACACAGTAAGGGGAGGGACACAGGAGGGACAAGGACAAGGAAGGACAAGGGACACAGGAGGGGACACAGGAAGGGACACAGGAAGGACAAGGACACAGAGACGGACACAACACAGGAAGGACACAGGAAGGATACAGGCGGGACACAGTAAGAACACAGGAGGGACACAGTAAGAACACAGGAGGGACACAGGAAGGACACAGGAAGGACAAGGACACAAGACGGACACAGTAAGGACACAGTAAGGACACAGGAAGGACACAGGAAGGACACAGTAAGGACACAGGAGGGACACAGGATAAGATGGAGAAAAGAAGAGAAAGGAATGAGGCTAGGAAAGATAGGAGTAAAAAAGAAAGGAGAAAGCTAAGAAAAACTCATGGAACGATAAATGCGGAAAAACAGATAAGGGAGAAAAAATGTCAGGAAAAGAGAAGAGGAGAATAAGGTGGTAAAGAAGGAAGGGGCAGAGAAAGGAAAAGAAGTGAGAGATTGTGAGATGTAAACTAGAGATACAGGAAATGGAAGAGGAAAATCGAGGAACAAAAGAGAGAATAGGGATAAAGTGAAGAAGGAAGAAAGAGGAAAAGGAAGAATGTGGAAGAGACAGTAAATAGAAGGGGAAGAGACAAGGAGACACAGAGGAAAGAGGGAGACAGGAAAAAGAAAAGGAAAAGAGGAGGTACGGAGGAAAGAAGAAGAAACTTACAGATTAGGGAAGGGGAGGGGAAGAAGAGAAGGAATAAGAGGATAAAGACACAAAGACAGAGAAGGGATAGAGAGGAGGGAGAGAACATAAGACACCGAGGGAGAGGGGACAGGAAAGGGAGACAGAAAGAGAAACAGAGTGAGAAAAAAATTGGGACTGGAAAGGTTTGAGACAAGTTGTGACATTTTATTCTTTTGTTTTTTCTACTTCAACTCTCTCTCTCTTTTTCTCTCACTATCTATCTATCTATCTATCTATCTATCTATCTATCTATCTATCTAACTTTCTCTTTTTCAACATTAATCATTGTGTCTTTCTTTCCCACTAGCAAAGAGAACAAAGGAATACAATGAACCTCTTATAACATATCCAATATGATTTTATCCAAGTTTCAATTAAATCTGTCAAGTATAGGAACACAATTCTCGGAAAATCTTCTCTTGGCCAAATTGAAAACCTAAAAAGCCAATACATACGGACGAGAGGGTAAGTGGTTTCTTGGAAGGGTGAATTAATATAATACTCTCTCTTTCTAGCTTTTTTCTTCTTCTTCGGGCGTTAGGTATATACACATGCGTGTGTGTGTGTGTGTGTGTGTGTGTGTGTGTGTGTGTGTGTGTGTGTGTGTGTGTTCATAAAAGGAGTGACTACATGTTACAAACAATCATCTAATTCAACATAAATACCAGTAAATTTATGTAAAAAATACACACACGCACAATGTACACACACATATACTGTGTGTGTGTGTGTATATATATATATATATATATATATATATATATATATATATATATATATATATATATATATATATATATATATATATATATATATCACATAAAAAGCCACCACACCATCTCCACTCTTGCTACAGCACACCACGAGCCCAGCAACCTATGAACCGCTCATTATACAAATCACAGCCGAGGACGACATGTGAAGCTGGATATGAGAATACTTGCCAAGTTTTAGACTCCTGCTTGGCGACTTTATGAGATACGGTAAAAGTTTGGGTCTTCCTGAAGGAGAGGGAGAAAGTGTAGAAGAGACAAAGTTTAAGGTCTTAAGTCCGTCATTGGCATCGTGTTTGTGGTCCTTCTTTCTCACCGGTTCCTTGTTTATGGTCTCTGCTTGTCATTGTCTTCTGGCATGTGGTCTGTTTATTATTGTATTTAAGTTTGTGGTCTGCTTATCACTGTCTTCATGTTTGTGGTCTTTACTTAACACTGTCCTCATGTTTGTGGTCTGCTTATCACTGTCTTCATGTTTGTGGTCTTTACTTAACACTGTCCTCATGTTTGTGGTCTCTGCTTGTCAGTCTTCATGTTTGTGGTGTTTATTATTGTCTTCATGTTTGTGGTTTGTGCTTGTCACTGTCTTCAGGCGTGTTGTCTTTGCTTGACACTGACTTCGTGTTTGTGGTCTCTGCTTGTCACTGTCTTCATGTTTGTGGTTTGTTTATTATTGTATGCATGTTTGTGGTATCTACTTGTCACTGTCTTCTTGTTTGTGGTCTATATTTTAATGATTTCATGACTGTTTCAGAGAGCCCCTCATTTGTGTGAGGGCACTAGTGTGAGAGAGAGGGAAGAAATGTAAGAAAGGGAAGTAGTACAAGAGAAAATGAAACTATAGTCTGTTCACTGGAAGCTTGCAACTGAGGCCTAGGGTCAGTTTGTAGCAAGGCAGCTGATTGGTTGGAGGACGGATACCCGAAGATTCACTACAATTCTTCAGCATATAATCAATCATATTTGTATTTTGATATTTTAAGCGATAATAACCTTTCTATGTCGTGATCTACGATCATATCCGCACGTGGGGACGCTTCCTGGTCCCGGCTTGACACAGTCTCAATGCTTACCTACCAGCCCTCTCTACCACTGACTTAGTGAAAGAATTTGAAGTAACAACACGTTTGGATAAACTGAAGATAAAGCACACCTCCTCCCACATTGACTTACCAATGAAACTCTACAAGGAGTTCTCCCCAGATCTAAGCCCCTCTCCTCTGTCATCAATACTTCCCTCAGTCAAGCAAGATCCCCAGCTGACTGGAAGACCTCATACAGTATGTGTCACCAGTGCCCAAGGCAACGAGCTCACAATCCTTAAATGAGTTACGACCCAATGCCACTACCCCAGTACCCAGCTTAATCTGCGAAAATGTCGTTTTTTACTAGGCTTATGCTGATATTGCAGGCGCCATAGATCCTCAGCGATTTTGTAAAATAAAAACTTCCTCCACCACACACTGTCTTGTCAATTTTCTCCACTACATATAACGCCATCTGGAAAAACGAAAGACGTCTGTGGCTGTCACCTTCATTGACTTCACCAAGGCATTCGACCAGGTCAACCACAATTTAATCATCAACAAATTTATTGACCTCGGGTTTCGGAGAAGTCTTATACCATGGTTTACAGACTTTCTTAGTGTCCGACGCCAAGCCGAACGTTCAGAGGAGCTGTCTCCACCTTTCAGTCACTCACCTGTAGCGTCCACCAAGGCAAGATGGGACCGCTCTGCTTCCTCATGCTCGTTGGAAATATGTCGACGGCTCCATCATTGGGATTAGTGTGAACAACTCGCCTCCCGAATACAGCGCCCCCCATCTCATCATTAACCTTATCAAGACCATGGTTATGCACATCAACCTCTCCTCTGACCTTGTCCCACCTCCCTCCATTACTTTGGACCCCATCATACTCTAGGTTGTGGACTCCACCAAGCCCCTTGGTATCACTATAGACAATAAACTAAATTGGAGAACACACGTCAGTACAATTGTCAAATCCTCCAATTTTCGTCTCCACCTCCTCCGCCGTCTCAAGTCCCTCGGAATTCCCACGCCCGAGCTCCTCAGTGCTTACTCAACATTCATACTTCTCAAGCTCACCTATGCTTCCCCTGCCCCTGCCTGGTCTTTCTTCCTAAATGCCACAGAACCGAAACACCTAGAAAAAGTGCAGAAGAGGGAATGCAAGATTATTCTCTCCGCCCTCCTACTCCACATAATCAAGAAGCGCTCAACACACTAACCCTCTTGACTCTCTCTGATCACCATGACCTCATCTGTATAGTTGGGAATAAGCGTCTGCACCATCATCGACATCGGCTCCTGCTTCTACCCGAGATCCCTCGTCCGGGGTTTGCTGTTCGACAGCACAACCGCACCCAGCCAATACGAGCATGTACTGGTCGCTATAAAAGCAGCCCAACCACAACCATTTTAAAAATTATCAACTCGTAGTCAACCAATGTGTTCGCTCCCAGCCAATCTTACTTTTGTACTTACTGTTGTATTACCTTCTCCCCACCTTGCTACAGTATTATATATCACATTTGTATCACTTAATTTGTATATTATTTGTCAATCAAGTAACCCATTCCCATATTACGTAACTGTATAGTATCAGCCATGTTTTCAATAACCCGTTAATTATTATTATTATTATATTATTATTATTAGCATTATTATTGTTGTTGTTGTTAAATTAGCTGAAGAATTGTAGTGATTTTTCAGATATCCGTCCGGCAACCAATCAACTGCCTTGCTGCAGACTGACCCTAGGACTCAGTTGCAAGCTTCCAGTGAACAGACTACAGTATAGTACAAGTATAGGAGAAGGAAGTAGTATAAGAGGTAATTAGTACAAGAGGGTAGTAGTATAAAAAGAGGAAAGTAGGATGAAAGGAAAGTAGCATAAGAGAAAGTAGTACAAGAAAGAGGGAATTCGTATAAGAGAGGCAATTGGTATAAGAGAGTAGTAGTATAAACGAAGGAAGTAGTATAAGAAAGGAAAGTAGTATAGAAGAAGAAAGTAGAATAAGAAAGGGAAGAAGTACAAGAGAGGGAAGTAGTACAAGAGAGGGAAGTAGCACAAAACAGGGAAGCAGTATAAGAGAAGGAAGTAGTATAAGAGAGGGAAGTAGTACAAGAGTGATGTGGTAAAAGAGAGGGAAATAGTATATGTGAGGGAAGTGGTATAAGGGGGAAGTTGTATAAGAGAGGGAAGTAGTATAAGAGAGGAAAGTAGTACAAGAGAAGGAAGTAGTATAAGAGAGAAGCAAGTACTATAACAGAGGGAGGTAGTATAAGAGGAAGTAGTATGAGAGATGGAGTATAACAGATGGAAGTAGTATAAAAGAGGTAAGTAGTACAACAGGGGGAAGTAGTTTAAGAGATAAGGCAGTTGTATAAGAGAAGGAAGTAGTATAAGAGAGGAAGTAGAATAACAGATGGAAGTAGTATAAGAGAGGGAAGTAGTATAAGAGAGGGAAGTAGTACAAGAGAGGGAAGTAGTACAAGAGAGGGAAGTAGTACAAGAGAGGGAAGTAGTACAAGAGGGAAGTAGTACAAGAGAGGAGAGGGAAGTAGTACAAGAGAGGGATGTAGTAAAAGAGAGGAAGTAGTATAATTGAGGAAGTAGATAAGAGAGGGAAGTAGGCACAAGAGAGGGATGTAGTAAAGAGAGGGAAGTAGTATAAGTGAGAAGTAGTATAAGAGAGAAGTAGTACAAGAGAGGGAAGTAGTACAAGAGAAGAGAGAGGGAAGTAGTACAAGAGAGGATGGTAAAAGAGAGGGAAGTAGTATAATTGAGGAAGTAGTATAAGAGAGGGAAGTAGTATAAGAGAGGGAAGTAGTACAAGAGAGGGAAGTAGTACAAGAGAGGAAGAGTACAAGAGAGGGATAGTAAAAGAGAGGGAAGTAGTATAAGTGAGGGAAGTAGTACAAGAGGAAGTAGTATAAGAGAAGGAATCAGTAAGGAGATGGAAATAGTATAAGAGAGGGAAGTAGTATAATTGAGGAAGTAGTATAAGAGAGAAGTAGTACAAGAGAGGGATGTAGTAAAAGAGAGAGGAAGTAGTATAAGAGGGAAGTAGTACAAGAGAGGGATGTAGTAAAGAGAGGGAAGTAGATAGAGGAAGTAGTATAAGAGAGGGAAGTAGTATAACAGAGGGAAGTAGTACAAGAGAGGGAAGTAGTACAAGAGAGGGAAGTAGTACAAGAGAGGGAAGTAGTACAAGAGAGGGAAGTAGTACAAGAGAGGGAAGTAGTACAAGAGAGGGATGTAGTAAAAGAGAGGGAAGTAGTATAAGTGAGGGAAGTAGTACAAGAGGGAAGTAGTATAAGTGAGGGAAGTAGTTCAAGAGAAGGAAGTAGTATAGGAGAGAAGCAAGTACTACAACAGAGGGAGGTAGTATAAGAGGAAGTAGTATGAGAGATGGAGTATAACAGATGGAAGTAGTATGAGAAAGGGAAGTAGTATAAGAGAAAGTAATATAACAGAAGGGAAGTAGTACATGAGAAGGAAGTAGTATAAGAGATGGAAGTAGTATAAGAGAGGAAAGTAGTCTAAGAGAAAGTAGCATAACAGGGAAGTATTACAAGAGAGTGGAGTATTATAAGAGAGGAAAGTAGCATGAGAGGGGGAGGTAGTATAAGGGAGGTAAGTTGTGACAGCGGGAAGTAGAATAAGTGAGGGAAATAATATGAAGTGAAGTTGTGTGGGAGAGGATAGTGAGAGGAAAGTAGTTTGTATAAGGAAAGTGTTAAGAAAAAAGAGAAGTACTGTGTGTATGAGAAGTATACGAGGAAAGTAGTATAAGAGAGGGAAGTGGCACAAGAGGAAAAATAACATAAAAAGGGTAGTAGTATAAAAGAGAAGAAATAGTATGAGAGGGAAGCAGTGTGTGAGAATGAAGTAGTGTGAGGGAAGTACTGAGAGATGTAGTGTGAGGGAAGTACTGAGAGATGTAGTGTGAACGCGGGAAGTAGTGTATGAGATGGAAGTAGTGTGTAAAAGAAGGAAGAAATGTATAAGACGGAAGTGGTGTGTGAGAGGGAAGTATTGTGTGAGAGGGAAGTATTGTGAGATAAGTGGTGTATAAGGGAGAAGTAGTGTGTAAGTGGGAAGTAGTGTGTGAGAGGGATGTATAGTGTGTCTGAGAGGGAAGTAGTGTGTGATAAGGAAGTAATGTGAGGAAAATAATGTGAGAAAGAGAGAAGCAGTGTGTGAGATGGAAAGTAGTGTGAGATAAAGGAAAGTAGTGTACGAGATAAGGGAAAGTAGCGTGTGAAACAAGGGAAATAGTGTGTTAGAAAAGGAAAAATAATGTGTGTGATAAGGGAAAGTAGTGTGAGATAAAGGAAAGTAATGTGTGAGATAAGGGGAAGTAATGTGTGAGATAAGGGGAAGTAGTGTGTGTTCATAGAAAGTAGTGTGTGAGATAAGGGAAAGTAGTGTGTTCATAGAAAGTAGTGTGTGAGATAAGAGAAAGTAGTGTGTGTTCATAGAAAGTAGTGTGTGAGATAAGAGAAAGTAGTGTGTGTTCATAGAAAGTAGTGTGAGATAAGAGAAAGTAGTGTGTTCATAGAAAGTAGTGTGTGAGATAAGGGAAAGTAGTGTGTGTTCATAGAAAGTAGTGTGAGATAAGAGAAAGTAGTGTGTTCATAGAAAGTAGTGTGTGAGATAAGGGAAAGTAGTGTGTGTTCATAGAAAGTAGTGTGTGAGATAAGAGAAAGTAGTGTGTTCATAGAAAGTAGTGTGTGAGATAAGGGAAAGTAGTGTGTGTTCATAGAAAGTAGTGTGAGATAAGAGAAAGTAGTGTGTTCATAGAAAGTAGTGTGTGAGATAAGGGAAAGTAGTGTGTGTTCATAGAAAGTAGTGTGTGAGATAAGAGAAAGTAGTGTGTGTTCATAGAAAGTAGTGTGTGAGATAAGGGAAAGTAGTGTGTGTTCATAGAAAGTAGTGTGTGAGATAAGGGAAAGTAGTGTGTGTTCATAGAAAGTATTGTGTGAGATAAGAGAAAGTAGTGTGTGTTCATAGAAAGTAGTGTGTGAGATAAGGGAAAGTAGTGTGTGTTCATAGAAAGTAATGTGTGAGATAAGGGAAAGTAATGTGTGAGATAAGGGGAAGTAATGTGTGAGATAAGAGAAAGTAGTGTGTGTTCATAGAAAGTAGTGTGTGAGATAAGAGAAAGTAGTGTGTGAGATAAGAGAAAGTAGTGTGTGTTCATAGAAAGTAGTGTGTGAGATAAGGGAAAGTAGTGTGTGTTCATAGAAAGTAGTGTGTGAGATAAGAGAAAGTAGTGTGTGTTCATAGAAAGTAGTGTGTGAGATAAGAGAAAGTAGTGTGTGTTCATAGAAAGTAGTGTGTGAGATAAGGGAAAGTAGTGTGTGTTCATAGAAAGTAGTGTGTGAGATAAGGAAAGTAGTGTGTTCATAGAAAGTAGTGTGTGAGATAAGAGAAAGTAGGTGCGAGATAAAGGAAAAGTAGTGTGAGATAAGGGAAAGTAATGTGTGAGATAAGGGAAAGTAGTGTGAGATAAGGGGAAGTAGCGTGTGTTCATAGAAAGTAGTGTGTGAGATAAGGGAAAGTAGCGTGCGAGATAAAGGAAAGTAGTGTGAGATAAGGGAAAGTAATGTGTGAGATAAGGGAAAGTAGTGTGAGATAAGGGGAAGTAGCGTGTGTTCATAGAAAGTAGTGTGTGAGATAAGGGAAAGTAGTGTGTGTTCATAGAAAGTAGTGTGTGAGTGTGTGAGATAAGGGAAAGTAGCGTGCGAGATAAAGGAAAGTAGTGTGAGATAAGGGAAAGTAATGTGTGAGATAAGGGAAAGTAATGTGTGAGATAAGGGGAAGTAGCGTGCGAGATAAAGGGAAGTAGTGTGAGATAAAGGAAAGTAATGTGTGAGATAAGGGGAAGTAATGTCTGTGAAATAGAGGGAAGCAGTGAGAGAGGGAATGTAGTGTATGGGAGAAGGGGAAGTAGTTGTAAGAGATAAGGAAAGTAGCGAAAACAAGACTTACATGCAGTTCCCTCTATCGTAAGTACAATCGCTCAACCAGGTGATGTCACGGTTTTCAACATGATTAGTTCAAACAGCGGCATCTGGCAACTTACAGGCTCCCAACAAGTGACTGACCAAAGTGACCAGTGACGGTAGTCACGTTAGTGACCACAGGCCATATTTACCTATTGGCTGTACGCTATTGGAATAAGATGGGACACATTTCTCGCTACCTAACTTTTTTCTGGCATTTCCTCATATTTTTGCAGGTAAAGGTCTTCAAGATGGGTAGCAAAGGCTAAAAACCTATTTCCCAATCCCATGCTTGAAAGACGAAGAAAATGAGTGCAGGGAAAAAAATAGGACAGCCAGTCCGAGGTGATACAGCAACCGATATAACAGTCACATGACTCACGTCTAGTGTAGACTATTCTGCATGTGGCTTATTTCCTTGTTTAGAAGTTGTTTTAGTTTTAGAACAATGGAAAGGCTTTTGTTAATCTAAAACTAATAATTTGTCGAATTTCATAAAAGTTAACAATTTACCAAGTTTTACTTTTTTTCATCCAAAACGAGTGACCATTGAACAGGAGCCTTTAATGTTTTAAGTTTTATTCTTAGGTGATAAATAATATAATACCTTCAGAGTATAAATAATAATTAATTTTCTTATTATTACTAGAGGAAAAGGTACCAAGAAAACTTTATTTAAGCATATAGATTTTCTAAAGCTCAAAATTCTATTTTGTGAATGTTTCCCGCCTTACGTCATCATCCTTGAAGGTGGTGAATGTGGAGTACAGTATATTTGTCTATATATTCATTAAAGACATGACCTGAACGTGGTATGAGTATTATCTAAATTCATATTTTTTTAATCGCTATTCAAATCAGCTTAACACAATTAATGTCCAATTATAACTCCGCAAACTGTTCCTGAATGTCTCTCAAAGATTATCTAGTTTTTTCTTGTATGTCAAAATTATTTCGTTTCAAAATGCACTAAAAAAATTACTACATTTGTTACTGTTTCGCAGAACTGTGTTCCACCTCGAAAAAAATAAAAATAAAATAAAGCGAGTCTTGTAGTGCCAGATACCACATACTGTACTACTGTAATTGAACGTTTTAGGAAATCCTGACATCATTCAATTTGACGATTATACAAGTGATATTTATCAATATAACGTTTATAATAAGCTTGTATGGGCCCTATTTTATAATGGTCATATTTTAACGTAAGTTAGTTTTAATAAACTTATGAAAGCGTATTAATTTCTTTAAGTATGTTGTTAGTGTCATTTCAGCGGTCATTATTATTATTTAAATCTTACGTAATAATTGAATTTGTTGTCAAGGAATTTAGCTGTGCATCTCGCGTTTGCGTACATTGTCTGAAATTCATTAAATCTTAATAGATCACTAAAAATAAGGAACATTCTAGAGGATTGAAACAGAAAATTCTTGGTTGAAAAGTTCGATAAATATGAATATTCAGTTAAATCTACAAAAATTCAAAGAAACTTACCTCCAGCACTAAGCTTCGGTTATCTTTTATGATATTCAACAAATATTAGTTAATATAATTAATAACGTTGTCAGTAGTAATAAAATAGTGATTTAACTTACCTCAGCATGGTATCGTCACGCCTTCACGAAGTCCTCGCTCTTATTTAACTATACATAAATTTCCTTTGCTAAGTCTATTTGGATGTTTTGCAGACTTCATATCGACGATGTAGTGGTTTGTAACTCTTTTGGGAAGAAATTTAATTCGATTTCTTGGAAAAGTCCGCAGAAAATCGCACAAAACTTTCCACAAAAATACCAACGATACTCCCACCTTTGACCACCGTGGATAACTGACCGTGATAATTGACTTACTTGAGTAGCCATGGAGGGAAACCAGTAAACATTCTTTTAATAAATAATATTTGCTTTATATCAAACTAAAACTAAATAATTTATACAATTGATAAGTTTTATATACCTATTGTAATTAAAACTAAATACTATATACCAAATAACAAAGAATTAACAATGCAAAAAATATATATTTGAGATTTGAGATAAAATTAATTATTTAAAGGAATAAACATTTCCCGAAAAGCCATAATTTTATTGTCAAGAGTTATTATCTTTCAAAAAGATTTTATAGTAATCGTAAGCGAAAACTCGTGTGTTGGGAGAGTTAATATAAAATTCAATTTTTTTTTAATATTTCATTGTTTTTGTTTTTAATTATTATATTGTATTTTACATCACTTTCGTATTATACGTCGATAGATTTTTAAGGTTTTAGGGTGCTTCCTCGCTTCAAATCCTTCGATAATGCTAGTCAGACACTCAGCTATGTTGATGACAGCGTGCGATAACTACCAAAAACCCACATTCTATCATGAGCCTCGGAGACGAATCACATATTACTTCACACCATCAGAGAGGAATATGAAATATCTTGATCCGAGTGGCAGAAGCAACAAGGCACAAGCCAAAGTCTAAATGAACTACGTCCACCCACCCTGTTTGATAGCTGCCTACTACTACTACCTATAAAATAAAAGAAATCTCATCGAATCTGTACCAACCGCTGATCCTGAAAACCAAGGCTGGTCACTATTCTGATTATATCATCCCCTAGCACACTACCTTTCAGTAAGCCACTTGAACTTCTCATGTAATCATTATTTCTATGATATTTCTATTCTTATTATTAAAAATTTATTCTTATTATTAAAAATGTTCTTTCCCACTTTATTATAATTAATTTTAATAATGATTTTGCTGCCAGTATCAGTGTAAAAGCAATTAAGTAATCATGGGCGTATGGGCTACCTATTTGCTGGTGGTGGGGAGGGAGGGGCAGAAGGAATACAAGAATTGAATAAAATAGTTAAATAAAATAATACAAAATAATAATAATTATCATTATTATCTTTTCTCTCCCCAAGCTATTACAGTAAATCAGTGAATACAAGTGTATATGTGTAGAGGTTTTCAATTTATCAATATGGTCACTAGATATATATTACAAATGACTGGGCTATACAACAGAACTTTTCAAGTACCACTCACAAGAATATTCACGACCAATGAAGGATAAAAAGTTGTATGCAAAGATGATTTCGACGCAGATAAAATCCTCTCCAAAGACGCAAGAGACAAGTTCTATAGTAATAATGCCTCCAGAACAAAATGCAGAGGTCTGTTTTTGTACAATAAGTTGACCCAGAAGTAGGCAAACACACGGCAGATCTGAAGGAAGAACTTGAAAAACAAAACACATGGCTGAAAGTGGATGAAGTAATAAAAATTAAGGACTACATCCACGTGTTTAAGATCTCATTTGAGGAAACAGCCATGGCAGAAACAACAATTCAACAAGGATTTAAGATTTTCAACAAGTCCGTAACACCAAACCAAATAAAAAGAGAAACATTTGTAAGCCTGCAGACCTGTTTCTGCTGCTACACATATGAAGAACATACAACTGTGCTGGGGAAGATCACACTTTTAACGAACACAACTACAACAGGATGCCTTAATTGAAAGAGAAATGGCGATACATACCATACTCACAGGACACTTTTTACTTATTTTTATCCTCTTCACCACTGATCGGCCCGTTAGCCGCTTGGGCGATCGGTCACGTCTCTGTCACGCACTGTTGGCAGGTACTGGGCAAGCACCGGCTCCTGAATGTACCTGAACCCGCTCCAGTGTTGGTCAAGTCTACTCTTGAAAGAGCTCACACTCGGTGCCGTCACAACACTTTTTGGTTGATTGCTCCAAGAGAAAAAATAAAAAGGAGAGAGAGCAAGAGATAGAAAGACAAAAAAGAGAGAAAAACAGAGAAATAAAGAGAGAAAGACAGAGATAAAAAGTGCAAGGCAAAGGAATACAAGGAGAAAGAGAGAGAGATAAAGAGAGACAGATAAATAGAAAAGAGAGAGACTAGGAGAAAAGAGAGAGACTAGGAGAGAAAGAGAAGTGAGAGATATGTAGAGAGATAAAGACAAAAAACGAAAGAGAGAGAGAGAGAGAGAGAGAGGACCACTATTAACTGTACCCACCAGCCTACATCGTCTCCACTCCATTTCGTATCACCCATGACTGACGAGCCCACGCTAAGGCCTCTGAGGATTTATGACACGTGGGAGGTTTATGGGGGATTTATGACACGTGGGAGGTTCATGGGGGATTTATGACACGTGGGAGGTTTATGGGGGATTTATGACACGTGGGAGGTTCATGGGGGATTTATGACACGTGGGAGGTTGATGGAGGATTTATGACACGTGGGAGGTTCATGGGGGATTTATGACACGTGGGAGGTTTATGGGGGATTTATGACACGTGGGAGGTTTATGGGGGATTTATGACACGTGGGAGGTTCATGGGGGATTTATGACACGTGGGAGTTTTATGGGGGATTTATGGTATTTGGGATGTTTATGGGAGATTTATGACAGGTTGATGGGGGATTTATGACACGTGGGAGGTTCATGGGAATTTATGACACACGAGTAAAGGTCTTAGGATTAAAGACATCCAAACAATGAATATGAATGATTCTTATGTAAGATGTTTGGATTTATGACACGGGCGGAAGATCTATGTATTTCTTTTTTTTTATTGGGCACTCCCCTACATCCTTGTGTAAGGTGAAGCGCAGAATCGTTTACAGCGCCCAACAGGGAAGCATGCTAAATTCATGCTTGCCTTTGTGTCTCATGAGTTAAGGGCGTAGAAGCCTGAAGAGTCAAGGGCGTAGAAGCCTGAAGAGTCAATGGTTTATGTCTAAGCAAGTTATTGGAAGCTCCAACAACTTGTTCCTGAATACGAATTCGCAACTTTCGATTTACAGCAGGTACCTACTTTGCTACTAGGTGAACAAGGATCAAGGGAGGCTGGGAAGTGTGTCCGAACAACTTTCCACCGGCCCGGGAATCGAACCCGTCACACAGAACCCAGAGAAGGTCGCCTCCTGGCCTGACCTCAGAACTCATGACCGCTTGTATCTCCCCTGGCAGGCGGACAATCGTGGGGGGAGGGAGGGGGGTGTTATCGTACAGCCATAGAATCAGCGATATACAGTATGCTACTGACGTTCTGCCAAACATACGATCAAACAACAATGCGTTCACTCTACCCGATTAAGGAATTCCACCCACACACACACACACACACACACACACATTACTCGGTTCCTTCCCGCTGTGAGACCCCGCAGCAGCGCCCTCACACACACACTACCATCCATTACCTCGGCCTTTACATCGTGACAGCCCTTTGGCGTTCGAAAATTGTTAGGGTAGTCATTTCCCCTCGGCTATTACGTGACATACGGACAACCTCGCTGCCGGGAACACATCCATCTCCTCTACATGCTGCCGCGGCGCCGCCAGATTAATGGAGTGTCATTATCAGACGGGGAAGATTTATAGTGATGGTGGGTAGTGGTGGTGCCGGCGGCGGGGGCTGCGTTAATCGCCCTCAGCGACTGCCAGCGGAGTACCACAGTCGTCTCTCTCTCCCAATATTCATATGATCACGAGAATTTTTCTCTTTGGGCACATAGCAGCTGTTTTTACCTTCCGTCCGACCAACCATTCATCGGTCTATCTGTCTGTCTTTCGGTCTGTCTGTCTGTCTTTCGGTCTGTCTGTCTGTCCTATATTACTGCTCTAGTCCATAATTTCTTCATCTGTGAATGAATTTAGATCGAGTTACAGTTTACCATTGTTTATACCTGCACTGTCTAGCCACATGATGAACCAAAGTGAACTGATATGACGATTTGACTGAATAATCATCGATCTATTGGTGGTACAGCGGCAGCCTCTCATCACCAGGACCCAGGTTCGACCCCGGGTTGGAGGTGTGAAGGATGGCCAGTGTGACACTACCAAACATGGCAGGTACAATACCCCGGTTTCCTTCTACACTAACACTGAACCAATTAACGACAAACTCATCAGAAACAATTAGAGGAGGAAACAAGCCACGGGTTCTGTTGAACTTCCGCGTCACTTAGTGTTACGAACTTTCAGTTGATGTTATGATGTATTACTGCTCTTATATACAACCAAAGTCTTCAAGCAAGTATTGTACTAATGGTCCTAAGCTAAATACAATAATAAAACGGTAATTGGTCAGATAAGTTACTTTACTTTACTTTACTTTACTAATTGATCTCCAGCCTTAATAGCGGCCGGTCCTAACACGTCCGAGATCTATTGCGCCTCACTCAGACAATTCCTACGGAATTCTTATCATTAATATTATCCCCTCAGTCATAATGGGCTCTAATTCTATTAATTTGGTTTGGGTGGGGCTATTAGGTCTCGAGTCCATTAACGCGCGACTCATGACCACTCCCTCAGGTATTGGAAACTTTTCCCACATAGGCTATTACTACCTGTAGGAGGAAGATAAATGTAAACAAGTTAAGATCGTCGTCAGGAGAGAGAAATATCATGTCAAGACCCCAGGGAAAAACTTCTACATCTAGTGACGGGGTCTCTCTCTCTCTCTCTCTCTCTCTCTCTCTCTCTCTCTCTCTCTCTCTCTCTCTCTCTCAGTGATGTTGTTTTCACAAAGTACTACAGTAGTCTATACACTACTCTAAGACCTCACTGTAGTAAAAGGTTTCCTACGTATTGAAATTATAATGTAAAGAAATATCTCAGGAAAGTTTGAAGAAGGCGGCGATGAAAATATGTTTTAGAAAATACATCTTACGATGCTCCTTTTACGTTCTCTGAATATCTCAAGGTTCTTGGAACGTCATATAATACATTCTAGCTTCTGGGCCGGGAGGTAAACATCCCACCTTCGTAAAAATTTTATGAAATCGAGCACGAAGTTATAGGTGGGGGCGGGGTGGTGTGCCTCTCAGTAACCCGGATTCTGTCATGAACGACGCTGGATGTGTGACGTCACTACAGCCAGAAATAAAATCAACAATAAAAGTATAGAATAAACAATGCTAAAAATTATTGCACATTGACCGCAAAAGTTAACCACCCAAAAGGAACTAAACGCAAAGCTTAGCCCAGAAGGCTGTCCAGAAACTTAATCAATGTTAAAAAATGCAGCAGGTGTGTAGACCACGCTGGCCTATTTTGGGGGTGTTGTTGTAGTGGCCATCAAGATGCATGTGTCTGTGAAGGTCAAGAGAGTATGGTCACCAGTGTGTGTGTGAGAAATTTCAGATAAAACTGAGCAGTATTATAAAAATTCGTCCGACTGATATTACAGGTTATGAAATATTGTTCATCTGTCGCTTCAAGAGGTAAAGCTAGGAATATTTCCTTTCCTGTGAGGGAGAGATGATGCTCGGAGTGTGGAGGTCTAACTTCACATCATAAAGTGTAATAGTACAGTAGTTCTGTGTGTCGTTGTAACCGTAAACGTTATCTTGTTAATATATTCCAAACTTATTTATATATGTAACTTACCATCTACAGGTACACAAGTTGTCAAGGAATTTCCATATATGTTGATCATACATCTCGAGCCTTCCTGCAGCATGGCCCAGTGACTCACGGATAAGGCACACGTATATTAAACTTTCTACTAGACCTGTACGTGATGGGTCCTTGACGCGGTCTAAGGGCTTGTGTGTCCCTTTTATCTTTTAGGTTAATTCACCCAGGGTAACCCTAAGCAGGAGGACCACAAGAAGTTATCACGTGTGACGTCATTGCTAAAGGTCACAGGACATTATGGCTTTGCCTTCAGAGAAGAAAGTCGTGAGTGGAAGGAAAGTGCAGTTAGTGTATTGCCTGAGACGTCTCTGCTGGGGACTACACGTGCTGAAGCTCATCCCAACTTGAGAGCGTTTCTCTTGTCTACTGTAAAGATGTCAGTCAGCCAGAACATGTCGGAGCCCCTAGAGATACAACCCACTACTTCAAACTCACTCAATACGTCTCAGGTCGTAATTGCTATTCAGAATTCTGATGAGTCTATTCCCACTCACGGAAAAATCATCAAACATGTCCAGCCTCTAAGGAAATAAGAAGAAGCAGTAGCAAAGTTCATCTACACAAGTGACTTGATGTTTCTTTGACTGTATGTTGATATAAAGACTGACATTGTTCCAGTTAATGGTGATGGCCATTGACTGGGAGACATCGAGACCCAGTTGACGCTAACTGTCCGCCAGAGAGACTGTGTAGCAGATGTTGTCGTCTTTAAGCAACAGAAAGAGAAGTGAATGTACCCTAACCCCATGTGTGTGTGTGTGTGTGTGAATGAGGGAAGGGGTAGGGGGAAGTAAGGGAGACTTTGGTACCACATAAAGAAATACCTGAGAGCCAACTGACATAAATTCATAAATGTCATCTGTGATTATTATTATAACTTCTCAAATTTCTTTTCATACAATCCCCTTCACTAGTGCGCGTACAGGGGCTTGTCATATAAACATTCCGCAAATTATTCCATTGAGATACTTGTTTTAATATTGTTTTACTTTGATTCCATAGTATTGCCACTCTGCACAAAACCTGACGAGCACTTGTAAACGCACTAGTGATGGAGATTGTGCTCTTAAATTTACCTTCTATATGGATGTGTTTCTATTTTATTAACATCATTAACAGTAGTAGTTGTAGTAGTAGTAGTAAATATATAATGCCTGGAGTACAATATAAAACTAATAGTTTCATGACTGAGTTAACTGACAATCAATGAATTCATGACGCAAGACTGAATGACCAACCTACAGTACACCAGCTTACTGTTACATGCACCTAAAATACAACCATCAAAGTGTCATTATAAAAGGTAAAACAGCGTTACAATAATCACTTCTAACTGCTTGGATCAATTCCCATACCAAGGCAAACATCAACCACCCGTTTTTAACATTGACTCAGTTATCTCATTTTTGTTATTATAATTCGCGAAAATTATTGTTTACACTTTTACGTAGATTTTGGATCATTAAATCAAATTCATGTTAAAAAAAATCCAAGTTTCCCGTCTAAGTAATATTTTAAAAGACTTTCAAGATTACCCTGCTGGTTGTGGGCTGTGGACCCGGGTACAGCCAGACCGGGGAACAAGAGAGTAAAAGGCAGCGAGTTTTAGCGCCTGGGGGTCAAGTTTAGTCCACGGGATGTCACTAATGGGTGTTGGGGGAGGATGGTGAGGGAAGAGGAGAGGGGCTAGAGAAAGGGGAGGTAGAAAGGAAGAGAAATGATGGTGTGTGGGAGGAGGAAAGGAGAGAAGAGAGAAGGTATACGGGTGAGGAGAAAATAATTTATAAAAAAGAATTACAGGTTTACGTAGTGGGTTTTTTTTTTGTATGTGTAATAAAAGTTGGTTGACATAAATGTAAATGTTTACGTTATGTGTTCGTGCATGTGAATGAGTTTGTTCATAAAAAATAAATTATTAAAAAATAAATAAATAAATAAGGGACACTTTAATGCTGTGTTTTGTGTGAGTCTTCGCGTAAATCAACAAATATACTTAATTTGTAGCGTTTGCGTGTATTTCACATACACGAAGACTACAAGTTGTTAACAAAATGATTAATGTTTCCATAGCGTTTGTTGAAGAAAGAAGTATACATTTGAGTCACCTACATGAGTGAATCGTCTATTTAATTTCCAGCGAGCTTCTTTAAGCAAATGCTCGTAATAACAAGCAACAAGACTTTTGTTTACAATAGTTGGACCAAGTTGAGCGTTGTTACCCCGAGCTGACGAGGTAGGAGCCGACGATCCCTGGCGGACAGTTTGACGGGGTCCTCGTAAGGACAAGACTGACGGGGCAAGCGGAGGTCAGTCTTACAAGGGAAGGTTTTCTTTCAGTTTTCTTGGTAAGTGAAGCCGATTTACCAAGATGTTTTAACAGAATTTCGTGGTTTTAGGGAAGTCTGCAAGGCTCTAAGTGATGCGTTAGAAAAGTGTCAAGGGCTCTAAGTGATGTGTTAGAGAAGTGTCAAGGGCTCTAATGATATGTTAGAGAAGTGACAAGGGCTCTAAGTGATGCGTTAGAGAAGTGACAAGGGCTCTAAGTGATGTGTTAGAGAAGTGACAAGGGCTCTAAGTGATGTGTTAGAGAAGTGACAAGGGCTCTAAGTGATGTGTTAGAGAAGTGACAAGGGCTCTAAGTGATGCGTTAGAGAAGTGACAAGGGCTCTAAGTGATGTGTTAGAGAAGTGACAAGGGCTCTAAGTGACGTGTTAGAGAAGTGACAAGGGCTCTAAGTGATGTGTTAGAGAAGTGACAAGGGCTCTAAGTGATGTGTTAGAGAAGTGACAAAGGCTCTAAGTGATGTGTTAGAGAAGTGTCAAGGGTTCTAAGTGATGCGTTAGAGAAGTGACAAGGGCTCTAAGTGACGTGTTAGAGAAGTGTCAAGGGCTCTAAGTGATGTGTTAGAGAAGCGACAAGGGCTCTAAGTGATGTGTTAGAGAAGTGACAAGGGCTCTAAGTGATGTGTTAGAGAAGTGACAAGGGCTCTAAGTGATGTGTTAGAGAAGTGACAAGGGCTCTAAGTGATGTGTTAGAGAAGTGACAAGGGCTCTAAGTGATGTGTTAGAGAAGTGACAAGGGCTCTAAGTGATGTGTTAGAGAAGTGACAAGGGCTCTAAGTGATGTGTTAGAGAAGTGACAAGGGCTCTAAGTGATGTGTTAGAGAAGTGACAAGGGCTCTAAGTGATGTGTTAGAGAAGTGACAAGGCTCTAAGTGATGTGTTAGAGAAGTGACAAGGGCTCTAAGTGATGTGTTAGAGAAGTGACAAGGGCTCTAAGTGATGTGTTAGAGAAGTGTCAAGGGCTCTAAGTGATGCGTTAGAGAAGTGACAAGGGCTCTAAGTGATGTGTTAGAGAAGTGTCAAGGGCTCTAAGTGATGTGTTAGAGAAGGACAAGGGCTCTAAGTGACGTAAGAGAAGTGTCAAGGGCTCTAAGTGACGTGTTAGAGAAGTGACAAGGGCTCTAAGTGATGTGTTAGAGAAGTGACAAGGGCTCTAAGTGATGTGTTAGAGAAGTGACAAGGGCTCTAAGTGACGTGTAAGAGAAGTGTCAAGGGCTCTAAGTGATGTGTTAGAGAAGTGACAAGGGCTCTAAGTGACGTGTTAGAGAAGTGACAAGGGCTCTAAGTGATGTGTTAGAGAAGTGTCAAGGGCTCTAAGTGATGTGTTAGAGAAGCGACAAGGGCTCTAAGTGACGTGTAAGAGAAGTGTCAAGGGCTCTAAGTGATGTCATGGTGTGTTAAAAGTAGTTTATTGATGTGTGTACCACCTTATGATATTGTTAATAAACTTTTGTCTACTTCAAACATAAAGATATCTAACATAACATAACATAACATAGGTAACGTTAGGGTGTTAATCATCCTATTAGATAACCTGGGGGGCTAATCTTCAGGTGATCCGTAAGAGCTACTGGAAATATTACCCGGAGAATAAAATTAACAATTTGAGCTTAAAAGTGGAGCGAATAATAAAAACGAAAATATGGTGGTTGACGAGAGAGAGAGAGAGAGAGAGAGAGAGAGAGAGAGAGAGAGAGAGAGAGGAAAAGGAAGAGAGAGAGAGGAACAAAGAGAGAAAGGGGAACAAAGAGAGATAGAGGAACAAAGAGAGAGAGAGGAAGAGGAAGAGAGAGATAAAGAGAAAGAGAGGAAAAGAAAGAACGAGAGCAGGAGGCTGAACGAGAGGGAAAGGGAGATGAAGAGAAAGAGAGAGAGATAAAGATAGAAAGATGGAGAGAGAGTGTGTGTAAGAGAGAGAAGAGTATTGTTTGCCTGTTAAACCTATGTAATATATTTTTAGTGCGTTATAAAGTTTACCGCCACTTGGAGTACGTAAAACGAGGAATTATGGAACCTATCAAAAATATTCGTCTGTTTCAGTGTGTTTCGATCCCCTTTGTTTACTATTTGTTGTACGTCAAGATAATCCAAGAGTTTCATTCTTTATATTCACCGTCTTTCCTCATCTGGCTATACTGTAATATTTGTTCTCTTCACTATTTATCAACTGCCTTTTCATCAAGAGTTTTACCAAGTGTTTCTTTGTTTATTTTCATTGTCGCATTTATCTAAATATTGTCCAATGTTTGCTTCTTCTACTTTTTATTAATTTTCTTTATAATTCATATTTTTTTCGGTTAATTCAAATGTTTCGTTATTTTTCGACTATTGTTTTTGTGCTTCTTATTATGGTATACTTATATAATTTTGCAGATTATTTCCATAAGTCTTTCATTCATGTCTCTCTCGATACAATTCAGTTGTGTTTTTTTATGTTCACTATTTTATTTGGTATTATATATATGACTCCCTTGTTTGTTCCTCTATTTTGTTGTTGTCTTTTGTTTTTATGCATCACATTTGAATGTAATCTTATTATTTTTTCATTGTGTTTCTCTCATATGGAGGACGAATGTTATGCCCTGCCGCCTCTTGTTGTGGGATATAGCGATACTGTATAAAATTAGTAAGCATCCCACCGTCCATGTGTGTGTGATAGGGGTAAGGGTCACATGTTATAAAAACTGGTCGAGTACTTTCCAGAGTTTTACATGATATTTTTGGTTCACCTTCAGGATGTGTACACGAGCTGACGCCATCCACACCTCCGGGAGTTGTTGTGATAGCGCTGTCAGATAACTTAATGACAGTGTTTTGTCTTATTATGTATCAACCGTTTGCCTTTACGCTTTTATAACTTACAGTACAAGTGTTTGTATTTATTTAGTTGTGTCCTGTATCACTATTTAGGCATTTTACTCAAATATATTATAGTAACACATCACCCAAATCATTAACAGGTCATTTTGATTCATTAAATTATTAATATTTATTTTTTTACCAGACTTTCATCTTCAAGTTATCAACACATTAAAGTATATGTGTGTGGTGTATTTACTACGGTATGGTAGTAGGGGAGGGTGTGTGGTGGTGGAGGAGGAGGGTGTGGTGGTGGGGGAGGTGTGGTGGTGGAGGAGGGTGTGGGGAGGGTGGTGGGTGGGGGAGGGTGTGGTGGTGGGGGAGGGGAGTGGTGGTGGAGAAGGGTGAGAGGGGTGGTGGAGGTGGAGGGCGTGGTGGTGGAGGGGTGGTGGTGGGGGGAGGGTGTGGTGGTGGGGGAGGGAGTGGTGGTGGTGGTGGTGGAGAGCGTGTGGTGGTGGGGAAGGGTGTGTGGTGGCAGGGGAGGGTGGTGGTGGAGGAGGGTGTGGTGGGTGGAGGGGTGTGGTGGTGGAGAAGGGTGTGGTGGTGGAGGAGGGTGGGTGGTGGGGGAGGGTGTGGTGGTGGGGGAGGGAGTGGTGGTGGGGAGGAGTGGTGGTGGAGAAGGGTGGTGGTGGAGGAGGGTGGTGGTGGAGGAGGGGTGGTGGTGGGGGGAGGGTGTGGTGGTGGGGGGAGGGAATGGTGGTGGGGGAGGGTGGTGGAGAAGGGTGGTGGTGATGAGGGTGTGGTGGTGGGAGGGTGTGGTGGTAGGGGAGGGTGTGTGGTGGAGGAAGTTGTAGTGGTGGAGGGGTGTAGGTGGGAGGAGGGTGGTGGGGGGGTGGGAGGGTGGTGGGGAGGGAGTGGTGGAGAAGGGTGTAGTGGTGGTGGTGGTGGGGGAAGGGTGTGTGGTGGTAGGGGAGGGTGTGGTGGTGGAGGAGGGTGGTGGTAGGGGAGGGTGGTGGTGGAGGGGGTGTGGTGGTGGAGGAGGGTGGTGGTGGGGGAGGGTGTGGTGGTGAGGAGGGTGTGGTGGTGGGGAGGGTGGTGGTAGGGAGGGTGTGGTGGTGGAGGAGGGTGGTGGTAGGAGGGTGTGGTGGTGGAGGAGGGTGGTGGTGGAGGAGGGTGGTGGTGGGGAAGGGTGTGGTGGTAGGGGAGGGTGTGGTGGTGGAGGAGGGTGTGGTGGCGTGGAGAAGGTGGTGGTGGGAGGAGGGTGGGTAGGGGAGGGTGTGGTGGTGGAGAAGGGTGGTGGTGGTGGGGAAGGGGTGTGGTGGTGGAGGATGTGGGCAGAGGAGGGTGTGGTGGTGGGGGAAGGGTGTGGTGGTAGGGGAGGGTGTGGTGGTGGGGGGAGGGAGTGGTGGTGGGGAGGGTGTGGTGGTGAGAAGGGTGTGGTGGTGGAGGAGGCGTGGTGGTGGGGAAGGTGTGGTGGTAGGAGGGGTGTGTGTGGTGGAGGTGGCTCTGGTGGTAGGGAGGGTGTGGTGGTGGAGGAGGGTGTGGTGGAGGGTGGTGGTGGGGAGGGTGTGGTGGGGAGGGTGGTGGTGGAGAAGGGGGTGTGGTGGTGGGGAAGGGGTGTGGTGGGGAGGAGTGTGTGGTGGGAAGGTGTGGTGGTGGGGGGGGTGGGTAGGGAGTGGTGGTGGGGAGGGTGTGGTGAGGGTGTGTGGTGGTGTGAGGTGTTGGTGGAGGAGGGTGGGTGGTGGGGAGGGAGTGGGTGGTAGGGGTGTGGTGGTGGGGTGTGGTGGTGGAGGGTGTGGTGGTGGGGGGGTGGGTGTGGTGGTGAGGGAGGTGGTGGAGGGTGGGTGGTGGGGAGGGGTGGTGGTGTGTGTGGTGGTGGGGAAGGGGTGGTGGTGGTGGTGGTGGAGGGTGTGGTGGTGGGGGAGGGGGTGGTGGTGGGGGTGTGGTGGTGGGGGGGTGTGGTGGTGGGGTGGTGGTGGGTGGGGTGGGTGTGGTGGTGGGGTGTGGTGGTGGGGTGGTGGTGGTGTGGTGGTGTGTGGTGGTGGGGGTGTGGTGGAGGGTGGGTGGTGGGGGAGGTGGTGGTGGTGGTGGAGGGTGTGGTGGGTGTGGTGTGGGGAGGGTGGTGGGGTGGTGGTGGGGTGGTGGGGGGGTGTGGTGGTGGGGGTGGGTGTGGTGGTGGGTGGGAGGGGGTGGTGGTGGTGGTGGTGGTGTGGTGGGTTGGTGGGGGGGTGTGGTGGTGGGGGTGTGGTGGTGGGGGGGTGGTGGTGGGGTGGGGGTGGTGGTGGGGGAGGGTGTGTGGGGTGGAGGGGGGGTGTGGTGGTGGGGGTGAGGGGTGTGGTGGTGGGAGGTGGTGGTGGGGTGTGGTGGTGGGGGAGGGTGTGTGGGGGTGGGGAGTGGTGGTGGGGGAGGGAGTGGTGGTGGTGGTGGTGGTGGAGGAGGGGTGTGGTGGTGGAGGAGGGGTGTGGTGGTGGGGGGAGGGGTGTGGTGGTGGGGGGGGGGTGGTGGTGGGGAGGAGGGGTGTGGTGGAGGGTGTGGGGTGGTGGGGAGGGTGTGGTGGTGGGGAGGGGGTGTGGTGGTGGAGGTTGTGTGGTGGAGAAGGGTGTGGTGGTGGAGGGGGTGTGGGGTGGTGGGGTGGGGTGGTGAGGAGGGGTGGTGGTGAGAAGGGTGGTGGTAGGTGGGTGGTTGGGGTGTGGTGGTGGGGTGTGGTGGAGTGGTGGAGGAGGGTGGGTGTGGTGGTAGGGGAGGGTGGGTGGTGTGAGGAGGTGTGGTGGTGGAGGGAGGGTGTGGTGGTGGGGGAGGGGTGTGGTGGTGGAGGAGGGTGTGGTGGTGGGGGGGGGTGTGGTGGTGGGGAGGGTGTGGTGGTGGAGGGGGTGTGGTGGTGGGGAGGGGGTGTGGTGGTGGAGGAGGGGAGGGTGTGGTGGTGGAGGAGGGGTGTGGTGGTGGGGGAAGTGGTGGTGGTGGGGGAGGGTGGTGGTGGTGGAGGAGGGTGGTGGTGGAGAAGGGTGTGGTGGTGGGAGGAGGGTGGTGGTGGTGAGGGGAGGGTGGGTGGTGGAGAGGGTGTGGTGGTGGGGGAGGTGTGGTGGTGAGGGGAGGATGTGTGGTGGAGGGTGTGGTGGTGGGGAAGGGTGTGGTGGTGGGGAGGGGGGTGTGGTGGTGGGGTGGGGTGGTGGGGGGGAGGGTGGTGGTGGAGAGGAGGGTGTGGTGGTGGAGTGGTGGTGGGGGAGGGTGTGGTGGTGTGGTGGAGTGGGGGTGGAGGGTGTGGTGGTGGGGAGGGTGTGGTGGTGGGAAGGGTGTGGTGGTGGGGAGGGTGGGTGGTAGGGGGTGTGGTGGTGGGGAAGGGTGTGGTGGTAGGAGGAGGGGTGTGGTGGTGGAGGGAAGGAGGTGGTGGTAGTGGGAGGGTGTGGTGGGAAGGGTGTGGTGGTGGGTGAAGGTGTGGTGGGGTGGGTGGTGGGAGGGTGTGGTGGTGGGGGAGGGTGTGGTGGTGGAGGAGGGAGGTGGTGGGGAGGGAGTGGTGGTACGGGGAGGGTGGGAGGAGGGTGGTGGGAGGGAAGGATGGGTGGGGGAGGGTGTGGGGGAGGGGGTGGTGGTACGGGGAGGGGTGTGGGTGGTGGGGGAGGGGTGTGGGTGGGTGGGGGAGGGAGTGGTGGGTGGGGGAGGTGTGGTGGTGGGGAGGGTGTGGTGGTGGAGGAGGGAGGGGGAGTGGTGGTGGGGGAGGAGTGGTGGTACACGGAGGGTGTGGTGGTGGAGGAGGGTGTGGTGGTGTGGAAGGGTGTGGTGGTGGGGGAAGGTGTGTGGTGGGGGAGGGGGTGGGGTGGTGGTGGATGTTGTGGAGGGGGTGTGGTGGGTAGGGGGAGGGTGTGGGGGAGGGAAGGTGTGGTGGTGGGGGAATGGGAGGGTGTGGTGGTGGGGGAGGGTGTGGTGGTGGGGGGGAGGGAGTGGGGTGGGTGGTGGTGGTGGTGGTGGGGGGAGTGGTGGTGGAGGGAGGGTGGGGAGGTGGTGGTGGTGGAGGAGGTGTGGTGGTGAGGAAGGGGTGTGGGTGGTGGGGAAGGTGGTGTGGGGAGGTGGGAGGTGAGGTGGTGGTGGGGAAGGGTGGGTGGTGGGGGGGTGTGGTGGTGAGGGTAGGGGTGGGGGAGGGTGGTGTGTGGAGTACAGGGAGGGTGTGGTGGTGGGGGAGGGTGGGTTGTGGTGGTGGGAGGGTGGGGGTGGGTGTGGAGGTGTGGGTGGTGGGGGAGGGTGGTGGTGGGGAGGGTGTGGTGGTGAGGGTGGTGGTGGTGGTGGTGGGTGTGGTGGTGGGGGAGGCAGGGTGTGGGAGGGTGATAGGGGAGTGGTGGTACGGGAGGGTGTGGTGGTGGGGGAGGTGGTGGTGGGGAGGGTGGTGTTTTGGTAGGAGGGTGTGGTGGTGGGGGAGGGGTGTGGTGGTAGGGGAGGGTGTGGTGGTAGCAAAGGGAGTGGTGGTAGGAGTAGAACGAACAATGATGGTGGTTGGGAGGGAATGGTGGCAAGGGAAGGGGAAGAGGATAAATGGAGGGGAAGGAGGAGAGGAGGGGAGAGAAGAAGGGGCATGAAAAGGGAAACGTATGGGAAATGTAATAAACAAGGAAGCGAAAGAGCAGAAGAATAGGTGGGGGAGGAATAGAAGATTCCAAATAGCGAATAGCGAAGACAAAGGGGAGTTGGCCGAGCGTAAAGAGACGGGAGGAGGGAAAGGGAAGAAGAAGAAGAAAGACGAATAAGAGAAGGAGGTTGGAAGCTATGTTGTCAAGGTTACTCAAATTTGTAATGACTTTAGTTTATTGGTAGATGATCCATTTCCCTAGTTCCAGGACACAGTGATGTATTTCCCTAGTTCCAGGACACAGTGATGTATTTCCCTAGTTCCAGGACACAGTGATGTATTTCCCTAGTTCCAGGACACAGTGATGTATTTCCCTAGTTCCAGGACACAGTGATGTATTTCCCGAGTTCCAGGACACAGTGATGTATTTCCCTAGTTCCAGGACACAGTGATGTATTCCCTAGTTCCAGGACACAGTGATGTATTTCCCTAGTTCCAGGACACAGTGATGTATTTCCCTAGTTCCAGGACACAGTGATGTATTCCCTAGTTCCAGGACACAGTGATGTATTTCCCTAGTTCCAGGACACAGTGATGTATTTCCCTAGTTCCAGGACACAGTGATGTATTTCCCTAGTTCCAGGACACAGTGATGTGTGTCCCTTGTTCCAAGAGTGAGGGAGACTTTCTTCACGATCGCAAGCAGTGTGTGGTGATTAATTGCACGATATCGCCATGTGTATACGTGACAAGCGGGTTACCACAGGGCAGTGTACTGGGCCCGTTGTTGTTTGTTTGCATCATTAATGACATGCCAGAAGCAGTACACTCCTCCATACAAATGTTTGCGGACGATGCCAAGTTATTTAGGGAAATTAAGAACCAAGCAGACTGTGAAGAGCTGCAGAAAGATCTCTGTTAGCTTCAAGAATGGTCGAAGAAATAGCTGCTAAGATTCAATGTCACGAAGTCAGGATGCCCCTGGGTCGTACCAACGGTCAAGAGGTGTATCACATGTCTCAACAGGACGAAGAAACTACATTAATAGAGAACGAATGTGAAAAGGACATGGGTGTGTATATTGACAATGAACTGAAATTCTCGGGCCATTGTAGATCTGATAAGGTCGTTCAGATATCTAGACAGTCCGTCCTTCGTAACGATCTTCAAGGGGGGGGGGGGGTGCTTCCCCGTCTGGAATACTGCCTGGTCCCCGAGGTAAGCTAGAGACTGTCTGTGGATTAAAAATGTCCAAAGGACTGGTGCCTGCACTTCGGCACCTCAGTCATCCAGAGAGATTAGAGCACCTTCAACTGCCTAGCTTATACTTCAGACGGGCAAAGGGTGCTGGGGTGACCTAATTGAGGTGTCTAAACATCTCAGAGGCAGAGGGCACTACTCAGTCGAGTGTCCATACCTGGAGCTAGTGGACGCCCGCCCCACAAGGGTCACAGCTCATGGTCGAAGAACCCGCAAGTCCAGAAAACTATGACGGCAAAGTTGTTAGGAGTGAGAATTTCGAACTCTTGGAACAAACTACCAGAGAGTGTTGTGACGGCACCAAGTGTCAGCTCATTCAAGACCAGACTTGACCAACACTGGAGCAGGTTCAGGCACATTCAGAAGCCAGTACATGCTCAATATTTGCCAACAGTGAGTTAGCCTAAGCGGTTAACGAGGTGATCAGTGGCGAAGAGGATAAAAAGAAAAAAAAGATATATAATGCCGTATTTTACTAAGACCTGGACATATGATACTATATTTCTGGACGCTGAAGCATAATTTATTACAAATGTGTTACGTACAGTATCTTAATCATTAAGATTGCGCTTGTGGCCTCCATGTCATACTGTATACGTAGTTAGTTTAGGTTGAGGCTTCTTTGAATCGGAGCCTGCATGAACTTATTCCGGGGTTTATGTAGTGTTGGTGGTACAGTGGCAACGTGTATATATCTCAGACTAGAGTAGATGGTTATGCAATGTGACACTATCAAACATCACAGGTTTTCTCCCGGTATAGCACTCCAGTTTCTTCCTAAATAACACCGAACAATTAAGGTCAGAAAAAAATGAAAAAGAACAGACTAAACGCTATTATTTGGTGAACTGATCAATTAAAATTATCTCAGATAGGTCTAATCTGACAAAGAATCCGACCGTAATTACTGTGAATATCTTTATTGCTTACTTAGGGTGAATGTATCATAGGAACTGAGTATTGATTCCACATTGAACCACCTTCATTTTTATTTCAAGTGTAGCTTAGCTATATTTCTGATGATAAAGTGTGTTGGGGACACCAAATATAATATATTTACAACTAATCTGCAGTGATGAAAACATCGTTCAAAATTCACCGATAATTCCACGTTATTAGCGCATCTCGAGGAGACAGACACACCACTATTCTACTCTCCTCGGTGTCCGAGTCAGCTTCTTTGCTTTGTAATCGATGAGTACTTAGAGTTTACTTCTGGTTGTTTCATCTACTGGTACTCGACGACATGTGACCCACAATTTCCGCTCTACACCTGAACGTCGAGTGTTTTCCACCGTCCCGCGGTAATCAATCATTTAATGAGATCCCTTTAAATAGGGTAAATCTTTTTAATCCCTAATTTTAAATCCGGATTCCTGCCCAGCACATCAAATGGTCTCGCGCATGTGTACTGCCGTTTACGCCAGTTTATAGCTCGATATTTTGTCCAATGAGGAAGCAGGATTCAAACCGGTACGCAGCAAATTGTAAACATAAACATTAGCGCGGAGTAAACCAGTCACCATGGATAATAAACCTCATTTAAAACGACGGCCTAATTTTTCGGAGGCTGAGAAAATTATGTTGGTTAAGGAGGTAATGAAAAGGCGAAAAGTGTTACTAGGAAAGTCGGAAAGTATTGTGCCAATGAGATTAAGAATGGAAGCGTGGGATAGCATTGCATCGGCTATCAACGGTGTGAATCCCGCTGTGAGACAAAGAGAAAGAAATGAATTGAAGAAGAAATTCACAGACTTTAAGTCATCAGTGAAGAAAGACCTTGAACGACGGAGGAAAGCTCTCTTAAGAGGTATACACACCGTGTTGTATTAGTTTAGTACTATTGATGGCAATCATAAGATGGTGTCTGCTTGGGTTATAAGCATGTATGGTGGTTATGTGTAGTGTTTACTTTTAAGTTTATTGTCAGACAGACAGGACAAGTTTACCAGGAAGTACATTGTTGACAGTGATGTAGGAGTTTAGCGTTGCCAGCCAAGGTATATTATAAGGTGCCATGTTATTAATGGATTGATTTCTTCATGATTTTGACTAAGACGTTTCTTTTTATGTGTATACTATGTCAGGATATGCACACACTTGTTTATAAATTTACTGAATGAAATATACATGAAAATACTCCTCTCACATTAGATTTTATTACAGTGTTTGAGTTGCTGTTCCTAGTAGTTGAGTTTACTTCTCTGTGGTGTAGGCAGCGACCCCCAACCTTCAGAACTTTGACATATTCACAAAAAATCATCCTTAAAGTGGCTAACAAGCTGATCAGTGGCAAAGTGGATAAAAGTAGTGTATGTCTGATTTTAGAAAGAGTGAACAACTTAGTACTATCATTTCTGCTAAAATCTGATGTAAATCAGTGATTGTTATTGTCAATTTGTCAAAGAAATGATAGCGACTGTGTATTTATTAATTATCAAGTGTATCCAAAGGGATTCTACTTAATTAATGTATGATATTGATACAGTATATGTTTCATTACCATTAATTATTTAATACGCATTCACAATTAAATTTTAACTTTAAAGATGTTTTAATGTATTGAATGAAAATTTGATGCCCAAGTAAGAAAAAAGTGAGACAAATACTTTGGAAAATGGCAACTTTGGCTTCTACACCATTGATGTTCTGGTGAATTTTAAATAAACATTACTGAATTTTGTCTGATTTTAGCAGGAACAAATCACTGAACAGTTGCTTCAAGTAATTTTTTCCTTGCTCTGTCATCAATTTGCAGAGCTACTGTGCATTAAAATTTATGTTTTGGTATAGTGGAAACTCCATTGAATATACCACTATTAAAATGGCAGCCATAAAATAAACCTGCTTATGGTTACCACATAAATAATTGGTCTAAACCAAAGTTTTTCTACTAGAAGTGTATATTTATTTATAGTTTAGAAGTTAGTACTCACCATTTAAATCTATATAATTATGTTTTTAGTGTAGGTCCTCACATTGCTGCCAATGTCAATGGCACTTTGAGAAAAAAAAAAGTTTTTGTGAACTATGCAGATAAACCCCAATTTACGAAAAGTTTACGTTCCCCAAAGAATCATTTGCAAATCTTTGCAAATCAAAATTTTTTAAATTAATTCATATGTTCTCATTGGCTCCTATTATATCATGGGAGATAGGTTCCTATGAAAAAAAAATTTCCTAAAACATAATATATTGACACTGGATTGTTTTTAATGAGATATTGTGTAGCAAATAATAAGTATAGTATAATATAAACAAATTAGCTACTTGCAGTAATAATTTTATTTAGTTCCAACTAAAAAGGCAACAACAAATGTGTTTCTCTCAGAGAGCTGCCCATTGCTGGAATTTCCTGCCTGAGTCAGTGGTGCAAAGTACTTCCATCCATCAGTTCAAGTCAAGGCCGGAGAAACACTGGAAACAAGACCCAGAGAAATTTAGCAAACTAATCATCCCTCACGTACCAGGATTCATGAGAATGATGTCACAGAGGCACATAAGCTACTAGCTTCAGATGCCTGACTTCACAAGTACTCTACAGTACTGTACTAGTAGTATAGCTGCTGGCACTTAACATAAACTGGGGTGGGTGACATTGCTTGACTGGCAGGGTTAGTTGCATTCATTTTCATCAACATCAGATCATTTTCTACATCAATATATTATGTGTTGGCCTTATCATCCATTCACTATCATCATCATCACTTGTTTCATGCACTTCAGTATTTGATGATTATAACATGCAAGAATTGATATGGATTCATAATTAAGACTTTAAATATTTTCTTCACCTTTCTTGATCACTTTTGTCTTGATTGGGAACAGTTTTAAAGAACTCAGTGATGAGCCTTTGTCTTTTGCTATGCGGCAATGACATACTGTAATGTACTGCTGTACTGGTACCATATGTTCTGCACTACATCACTCAAAGTAAAATGACAATGAATAGCACAGGTATCACTAAATGTAACTGAGCCATTGGTTGTCTCATCAAACTCTTGTACTGTATTAGACTGATATGTTGTAATGTAAAATAATATCTACAGTAATTTCCCCATTAGCCAGAACAATTAGTGCAGAGCCATTTCTGGGTTTGAGAGATTTCTGGCTATTGAGACAAATTTTCTTATCCCGGAAAAAATTGCACATCCACAGAATTTTTCCGGGCACTGGTGAATGTTTCCGTGTCGAACTGCAATTGGATAGACACAGAGCTGTATTTATTTTTGCAAAAATTACTGTACACATAAAATATATTGTAAATAAACAAAGTATACTACTGTGTACACTATAGTATTGTACTTATCAACAGATGCTTTCATCTTGAGCTTGTGATGCAGGCAGGCCAAATGGTGATAACAGTATAATGATATAAGATGGCCTGCCTTTGTCCTGTACCGTCTACTGTAGCAGGTGCTACTATCTGTCACTCTTTTCTCCCTCCATAAAACAGGGATTGTACATGCACTGTATACTGTACATACACCCTCTACATACTAGCCTACAGTAGGCATACAATGTCCACTCTGCTATGTACAGTATTGTACTGTACATATGGTACTTAAACAGTTACTGAATGTACAGGACAGTAAATGTAACTGTAACCACTTTTTACATGTTAACAATGCTTTAATGGTATTCTTGGCTGATTATATCCTGGTACAATAATGTTGAGTACATGTACTTCACAACACAGATCATAAGCGAAAACATGAGTGAACGAGCGAACAAGCTCATACAATGGTAGACCCTGCTGCCATATGGCATCACAAAAATTGTGACCAAGTCCAAGGTTGCTGATCTGACTTTCTGCCTCATTTACACACAACTGCAGGGTCTCAATTGTCACTCTTACTTTGACAACACAACATACTTACAGTATATTATTTCTCACTCTTGATATTTGTTAATTTTTATATTTATTTATGGCTCTTTATTATTATTATTATTACTGGGGTATTTATAATTTTTATAAATTTTTATCATTATTATTATTATTTTCTTTTATTATAATTGTTATTTATTTTTATATATATTTTTTAATTTTATTAGTGTACTATTATAAATATTGTTATTATCATCATCATCATCATTATTATTTTATTATATTTTCCCCTCCAGGCTTTGATGTGGGTCATTAAAAATGACCTGTGCCTGGGTGGGCTAATGCCCTTAAAAAATAGAAAGAAAAAAGAAGCTTTTTTTTTCTAAAAAACAGTTTTTGTGATATACAGTACGTAGTCCAGAATGCAACGTGTAGCTTTTATACCTAGGTATGTTAATGCCTAGCAATAACTCGCCAGGCCAACATACAGGCAATTAAAACATCTAATAATAACTTAATACGTAATATTAGGACACGTCGCTACCTGGCATTTAATTGCAATTCTCAAAACCCCCTCCCGCACCCTCCATCACACGCATTGCTTCCGTCATCTCTTGCCCTAGAGCGAGCTGTAAACAAATGTCAACTCTCAAGGGGTAGAAATGGGTGGGATGTCGACGTTGCATTCTGGACTATATCACAAAAACTGGTTTTAGAAAAAAATGGCTTTTTGTTCAATCTAGAATGCGACATCTCGCTTTGATTACCTGAACAGGAGGTGGAGAGGGAGGTGACATTGCATATAAGGCTCCGCTAGCTTAGGTCCAGATTATAATTATAATTTTTTATTTATTTATTTATTTATTATTATTTTTTTTAATATTTTCAATATTAGGAGCATTTACCGGAAGGTAAAATGTTAATTTACATATCCCAATTAGGATACTCACTTTACTCTGATGAGGAAGAAGAAGGTCCTGGTTGTGGAGAATAACTAGGTGGGGGAGGGGACCCTAGCACCACTACATGTGAAGCATCTTCCAGAGATAGATGAAGATAACTGTTTTGAAAGGTTTTTGAAGATTTCCAAAAGCCCACTTCTTTGATCTGACTGAGGCTCATATGCCGCAGAAAGGCCACAGGCCCTGCATATTTCCTGGTGTCATGTGCCAAAAATTTCTTGCCAGGGTCTGCTTGACTTACTAACTGAGATAAATATTTTGTCATTTGACTAGGAGACAATTTCTTACCATCCTGTGATGAGAATACATTGGGGATTCAATTAGGGAATCTGGTTAACCATTCTTGAAGATTCCTAGCTGGGCACAATATATGAGGAACCCTTGTCTCATCCATCAGCCGTTTTTTCCTGATAGGTTGAGCTCTAAAATCGTCCCTTTCATTTTTCTTAGAATCTCCGTCGGAAAAAGGGTGACATCTTCCTCAGAAAATACCAATAATGATGGATTATTGGAAATTGAAATCAGTTCACTGATTCTCATACCTGTTGCTATTGCTAGAAGGAAGGCTGCCTTCTGGAGCAATCTGTCCCGGTTCAGATTTATATTGTAATTAGGCCCCATAAGAAATTTAGTAACTTTATCGAGAGACCAAGGTGGGATTCTCTTAGGCTGAGGAGGTCTCTGAATAAAAGGGACGATCTGAGCTTTTGATAAATTCTTGGGTTCAAAGTAATATTAAAACCCCACGCCAGAGGGTCAACCAATGCTGATTTATAAGATGCAATTGTCGATCCTTGAAGGCCTTTAACTCTGAACAGAAAATCTAAAAATTCTAACACCACTGTTTTGGACAATGTGATTGGAGTCATTAACCTGATAAATTGTTGAAAAATTTTCCAAGCTTTCTCATATTGCATAGAAGTTTGGGGCCTATGACCTGCTATCACTTGGATAACGATATTGGAATTACCCAACAATCTATTTCAACATCTTTCGAGAAACTCCAAGCGTGAAGTGCCAAGGATATCTCGAACTGAGGGTGCAGTACCTGTTCTAGATATCCTTGTTGTAATCGTAGTGGATGCGGGCACCAGTCCAACAGATGCAGACACCGCAGTTGTAGGATCCAATATGGTGCAATTAAGAGGACCTTCCCTTGGAAGGATCTGAGTTTGTAAACCATTTTGGGCAACATTTTCACAGGTGGGAACAGATAGATTGAATTCTAATGGTTCCAATCTATGAGTAGAGCATTTCCTAAAAGATTCGACCGCTCCAGCGATGCATAAATTGGCATCTTGTGATTGTTTTGTGAGGCAAGAGATCTATTTGTGGCATCCCAAACCTCCTCACTAGTTTCTTGAACTTCGATATCTGACAGGACAACGCATCTGCCCAATTGTTTTGTACTCCTGGTATGTGAGTTGCTTTGAGGTAAAGTGTTTGTGTTACACAAGCTTTGAAAATTATTCCTATAGGTTTAGAAGAGGCCAAGTTGTGGTTGAGCCTTGATGATTGAGACAAAACACTGCCGTTCTGTTGTCCATGGCAAACAGAATCGATATGTTTTTGAAATTTGGGTTTGCCAACAAAAAGAATAGGATTACTGCTAATTATTTTATGTTTATGTGTTTGCCCCAAAGGGAGTTGCTCCACTTCCCTTGACGGAACTCTCCTTTTGAGGAATGGTATCCCCATCCTATTTCGGACGAGTCCGTACAAACAACCAAGTCTGTTTGAGGGGGAACCCAGGGAGATGAACCGATTAGATTGTCCCAATTTTCCACCAAGACAGAAGATTCTTGATCTGAATAGCAAAATTTATGTTTCTATGAAGCAAATTTCACCCCCGATGAGTTAGTTGCTTCTTCCTTAACTTGCCCAAAGGAACTACTATTGTGGCAAAATTCAAAAGACCCAGTAGTTTTTCCCAATCGTGCCAAGAAACCTCTTTCTTTGCACAAAAGGCTTCTGCTTGGTTTATCACATCTGTTACCTTTGCTCCTGGTAGACTGACTTACTGCTGATTTGTGTCCAAATGGAGACCTCACCAATCCAATTTTTGACATAGTTTGAGATTGGATTTGACCTGGTTTATCTTTAATCCTCAGTTTTGAAATAGTACTAGTGTACGTTGGGTCGCCCTTTGACAATCTTCGAAAGAGTTTTCCACTATCAGCCAATTGTCTAGATAAGCAAAAGTTCTTATGCCCTCCTTCGCAAGGATATCTCTGGGGATGTATACCAGTTTTGTAAACACTTTTGCTGCAATTGTCAGGCCAAATGGCATCACTGTCAATTTATAACTTACATCCCCCACTGCAAATACTAGAAACTTTCTGTACCTGGGAGCAACAGGCAATTCATAATAGGCATCTTCGAGATCCACTTTTGAGATCCAAGCATTGGGCGGAAGTACGTAGATGCCTCAGATGATCGTAAGTGAGCATCTTGAAACTTGTTTTGGTAATGAACTTGTTTAGGACAGAAAGATCTAAAATCCACATCAAATTGTTGCTGCCTGTCTTGGGAACTGGGAATAGGCGAGACATGAAACACTTCTCTGACTGCAACATTTCTATCACATCTCTGTTTAACAGTTGAATTACAAATTCTGTGAGTAAAGTGGTTGGTTTTTGACCCATTTTTGGTAACACTAGGGGAGGGCGCCTCAACCAAGTCCATGTGAGGCCCCCTTTGATTGTCTTGTAAGCCCATGTGGAAGAAGTCCACCTGTTTTCCCAACCCCCTAGACGACCCAGCTGTCTGGCTTCATTGGAAGGGAATGACCGCTGATGTGGTGGAATAAGGTCTCCTTCCACTTCTGAACAAACGGTCACCCTTACTACATCTTGAATTGTTTCCTCTAAAATTTCCTCTAGGTTGATAACTGAACCTAGCAGCTGGTCCTGTTCCCCTGTTAGACCTTCCTCATTTAAATTTCCAAAAGGTCTGAGGAATCCTGGGAACAGAAATAATAATAGCTTGCTCAACAGCTAATCTATACTTACCTAATGTTTGTTCATCAAACAAAGCAGGAGAAAGAGGGGAAGAACGTAGCAATAAATAAGCACTACCACTTGAAGCATTATTAGTGGCTTGCTTCCTTAGCTGGGCTTTTAGTTTTAGGGCTTTCAACAACATTTCCATAAATGAGTTGTACAAGGAATATGGAATCCCTTGTATAGCAGCAGCAAAACATGTGTCTACTTCTGAACTGTCCTCATAGTCCAGCACAAACTTAGTCAATAACTGACACATCATAATTGCAGACCAAATACCTGCTGCCAACTTTCTAAATTTGAATTCTTCATGCAACAGTGCAGAAGCAACTGGTTTCAAATTTATTTCATAACTTATATCAGCATATTTTGGAGCCGACAAATACTGGAAAAGTTCATATAAGGAACTCTTTTTGTCATTAAATTGGAACTTCAAAAAACTAAACTTGTAAGCATTCCTATCTGCAGGAATGAATTTTAAGTCTTTCAATATATTAGCCCAGACTTCATCTAATTCAGAGATCATTTTGGGGCAAATATCGGGCCAACAAAGTGTAGTATCACCTTCTAGAAACAATGAATGATGGCCCACAGTTGCTTGGCCTCTTTGTAAGTGCTGAGAGATCAGGAAGTTCAGAAACATTTTCATAAAATACCTTGAATAAGGAATCCACAGACTCAGATGTGGTTGAAAACAAAGAAGACTTAGACCTTACAAATGTTACTCAAGGCCTGTTTGGATCTTCCTTACTCCCCGTAAAAAAAAAAAAAATAAATAAATAAATAAAAAATCATAAACTATGCTGTACACATCAAGTATCAAGACTATACAGTACTGTACAGTACTGTAAACTGACCAGGTTCAGTTCAGGATGCTTCCAAATGCCCGTGTTAGCACCTCAGCTTATCTGATACTAAAAAAAAAAAAAAAAGAGAAGTACAGTGGGGTATGCTATAACGAATGGATTCTATTACGAATATTCCTATAACGAACGGTTTTACCTATAAAATTGAGAATGCTATAACGAACGAAACTCCTACAACAATTTTTTTCTTTTGTTTTTTTTACTAATTTATTGTTTTTTTATTACAAGTATTAATTATATTCTTTATTTCAGGGGTTTAGATGCATATTTATGCACTTTTTTACAATTTTTTTCAATTTTATATTATATTTTTCAGTGTTAAGTGGTTGTATTTGGGGGCCTGGAACGGATTAATCCTATAACGAACGAATGCTATAACGAACAAGGTTCTAGAACCAATTAGATTCGTTATAGCATACCCCACTGTACCTTTGGGGTTTTTGTTCTTACAGTAAAGCACTGGAAAAAATAATTGTAACTGTAAAAATGAAAAAAAGGGGAACAACAACAACAACAACAACAACAATAATAATAATAATAATAATAATAATAATAATAATAATATTAATATTATTATTATTTATTCAGTAAAATTGGCATACAGGTTTATAATTAGATAAGCATGATTATAAACTATGCAGTTATACTGTACACTTCAGCATGAATATAGACAATATAGGTATACAGTGCATGTAGGCCATGGGAATACTGTAGTCCATACAATTTCCTGTGTGCCAAAACAGTGCATGTAAACAAAAATGGTAAACAATAAGGCATTGTTGCCAGACATGGGGAAATTGAGACATTCATGGAGAAATGGGGATAGTCAATCTCAATTTGGGGGATTTTTGTACTGAATCAAAATTTTACTCCCAATTGAAGTGTTTTGGAAACAAATTAAGAGATGAAAAGCAGAGATGATGCTCCTGTGTTTCCTAGTTTGTCATATTTTGTTTCTGGTTTTCTATGACTTCCCTACTCTAGCGCCACAGCTGAAAGAATTTCTTCAACTGTTGGTGATATAACGATAACGCATGTATCTTTCACCAATATGTCAAGGGTTTGAGCCTCAGCCTGGACACTGTGTTATCCAGTGTGACCTTACCAGACATCACAGGTTCCCCAGTCACCATCTTTTTCCTGTACTAACACTGGATAAACCAACCGCCCAAAATAACTAGTAGTAAGCTGATAAGTGGTGAAAATGATAAATAAATAAGATACAATACAAGGTAATCTAAAAACAAAACAAAGGAAATGACATGTGTTGGAATGCTTCATTCAAAATGTTTTGTAATCCTCTTATCATTACTTCTGTTAGTTGTCATATACAGTCGGCCCTTCACATACGTGGGTTTAGCATTCACGGATTCGCAAATACGCGGATTGCCCCGCCGGAGGAATATTCTGTACATTGAAGTAATTGAAGTACATTCAAATCGCGCGCCATTCAACTCGCGCGCGGCACCGAACACGGGACACCGCCCGCTCCCGCAACCTCACACACACACACACACACACACACACACACACACACACACACACACACACACACGCACGCACACGCATAGCTCTCCCTCACTCAGTCAGTCTCGCTGTAACCACGCTTGTGTTGACATCAACATTGTAGTTGCAAAAATATTACATTTCCGTGAATGTATTATATCAAGCACAGTATGAATAGAATATCACTAATATAAGAGTATTTTAACCGAAAACTACTAAAAAAACGAGTAACATATCTTGAACATCGGAAGGCTAGGTAAAGTCTTTTGTTTTCATGTAGTTTATCCTAATTTACATTGAAATGCATTACGTTTCAGCAAAACTACTATTTATTTCTGAGAATATGGAAATGTAATATTTTGCTGAAATGACGTACGTATTACAGTGGAAAGTGACGAAAGCAATGACTCGCTTTCTTTCGTTCAAAAGATGTTACCGTAATCGCTTTTCGAATGGTTTTCAGTTAAAAAACTGTTGTATTACAATAATATTCTATCCTAATTCACTTGTGATGCAACAGTTTATTTAACTGAAAACCATTCGAAAAGCGATTACGGTAACATCTTTTGAACGAAAGAAAGCGAAAGTCATTGTTTTCGTCACTTTCCACTGTAATACGTACGTCATATCAGCAAAAATATTACATTTCCGTGAATGTAGTATATCAAGCACAGTATGAATATAATATCATTGTAATATAACAGTATTTTAACCAAAAACTATTAAAAAAACGAGTAACATCTCTTGAACATTGGAAGGTTAGGTAAAGTCTTTTGTTTTCGTCATGTATTTTATCCTATTTTACATTGAAATACATCATGTTTCAGCAAAACTACTATTTATTTCTGAGAATATATTCATTCAGGCACAGTTTAGGTAAAATATACATGTGCTGTAACATTTTTTTAATTGAAAACGATTCGAAAAACACGTACCCTCTAGCCCTGTTCAAGGAGAAGACTGGGAGGAGCTGTTTGGTGCTTAAGACGATGACAAGGAAAATGATTTTGATGGATTTTAATGAAAATATTCAGAAAGACCCTGGCACTGTCAAGGAAAGTGGCTGCTGAAGGCTTCCGGGACATGGCAGAGGACGAGATTAGGGAGCTAATTGTAGAGCACGACACTGAGCTGACCGAGGAGGATCTACAGGAGTTAGTAGACTCAGGCAAGGAAGAGGAAGCGAAAGGGAAAGAGGATGAGGAAGAGCATCAAGAAATAACGTTGGAGAAGTTGGGGGAGATGACCAGGAATATTGAGGCACTGAAAAACCTGGCCTATAGTATGGACTCCTCCATGGTGCGTGCCCTGAAATTCATGCGAGGGATAGATGACGTTTTCGCTCCATACAAAAACATCATGGAAGAAATGAAAGAAAGAGACGACAACTCCCCATCACCATGTTCTTTGATCACCGAAGGAGAGATTTAACACCATCAATCGCTGGCGGCAGTGAGGAAGCAGCTGAATCCACAGTCGCCCCCACTTCACCACCTGTTATGGAATTGAGTGACGATGAGCCCGATGACCCCCGCCCTGTCGCCGAGGAGAGGTACGGTACAGTAAAGTGAAATTCTTATCTCTTTTTTTTAATAGCTTTTCTTGCCATGTTTATTGTTTGTAAAAATGCACAGCACAGTACAGTTCAGTACAGGTACTGTACATAGGAAGTGGAGGTGCAGTTATTCACAAAACATTTGTGTTTGTTGTCGGCAGTAGTGACGGTGCGGAGGGAGCGAGTTGGGAGGAGTGGTGAGGTGACCTTGGACGCAGGAGCAGGGACGAGTGGAGATGCCAGCCAGTACATTACGGGTGTATTAATTGTTTTTATAGCTGTTTTTGCATTTTAATATTAAATACTGTACATTACGTTTCAACAAAACTACCATTTATTTCTGAGAACATAGAAATGTAATATTTTTGCTGAAATGATGTACGTATTACAGTGGAAAGTGGGATAAAATTGTGACGCAAGCAATGACTCTCTCTCTTTCTTTCGTTCAAAAGATGTTGCCGTAATCGCTTTTCGAATGGTTTTCAGTTGTGGGATTATAAGGCTAATGATAGGATAGAATATTATTGTAATACAGTATGAGTACAGTACAACAGTTTTTTAACTGAAAACCATTCGAAAAGCGATTACGGTAAAATCTTTTGAACAACGAAAGAAAGCGAAAGTCATTGTTTTCATAATTTTATCCCACTTTCCACTGTACAGTAATATGTACGTCATTTCAGCCAAAATATTACATTCCATATTTATTTCTGAGAATATATTCATTCAGTCACAGTTAAGGTAAAATATACTTGTGATGTAATATTTTAATGAAAATACGGTATCGTAGTTTTCTTTTGTATCAAATTTAATTAACAAAGATTGATGTTTCAAATGTAATGAACAAAAATTTATGTACAGTATCTATAAATAAACTTTAACAAATGAATACTTTGTTTTACATCGTCCTGTGTATACCATACCATGGATTTGGCTACTTTGGGCTAGCTATGATGACGCAAGAGACTGCCCTGGCGACTGTACCGACACTCACAGCTGGTGGTGCGTTGGTGCGTCGTTTCCATTGTTTACTGGTAGTTACTGGTAAATATTTTTCAACCTAACGAAACTATTACCCTTTTAGAGGTCGACCCCCAATTTTTTGCAAAATAATTTGGTCTTAAAAACTCGAACTACACACAGGTATATACGGTAAATAAGGACATGGGGGGGCCAGGGGTTTTTTAGGGGGGGGGAGGGCAGCAAAAGTGCAATGATTTTTAACATTCACGGGTATCTCTGTTACCTAATCCCCGCGTATGTTAAGGGCCGACTGTATGTGTAAATGCTGCCTTTATTGATTATATATACATTATTAATTATGTTACTTCTTACCAAAGTTAGAATGTGTTTGGGCTTGTGTAATCAAGAATGTGTTAGGCTCGCGGTAACACCAGACAGAATAAACCACCTGAACAAGAGTCTGTGTGTGGCTTCTCCTTCTCCCACTAAATCATGTAAGATACTACATTAGTGATAAGATGTTAAAAAAGATGAACTCATGCAAGTAATTTTGTATTGATAAAGTAGTGAAATGTAGATAACTTGGCCGAATGGAAAAAGTTAAAATTATAATTTTATAATTTTATGTTTACTGTATTAACATTTTAATCCTTTAAAATTCATCCTTAAATCTGCTTTTTTTTCAGGCTACTATATTTACAAATCAATTACTCATGTAAATATGAAGTGTCATTCAATCTTATCCTGATTAACAAATTTTGACCATACTGTACTGGTATTTTATATTTACTATTACAATACTGCATATTGTATGGTTTATTATTTTATGAATTATCGACTTTCACTGAAATATTAAGAGAAATGGGGAATTTGGGGGAATTTTTGCCTCTGGATTTGTAGAATTTTAGGCTAGTACACTGTATGGCAACACTGAGACAATTTGACGAAGGATAGCCGACAAAGCTATTAGGTGATTATTTCCAGGAGGGTAAATCAGGGTTTACCAATAGCTGTCAGATTTGAACAGAAATAGACCACCAAGCTATGTATAACCAGTGGTTTATTCTTCCCTAAATCTGGGCATGTCATTTTTTAATTCACCCAAGTATTGAAGGCACACAGGTAATGGCATACAGTAGGAGGGAAAAATTTGTTGTAGCCAAACATTTGAAGGTTCCAGATTTATAAAGTGCAATAAAATTACAGTACTGTACCAATGGAACCTTTTATTCTGAATCGGCTATTAAGGTGGCAACCCTAAACTCGTACAGCTATTTCACGTAATGTTATGTTAGAGTGTTGAGAAAGCATGTCCTATTGTGTTGGCTGTACAGAAAATTATTTAGTTTACTTGTTAAGGAGAAGCTACTTAAATCAGATGAAAGTTCCCTTGCCTTTTAATTAGCTTAGATAATATTTAGAATATATTTAATTTTCTTTTTCAGAGATTTTTGTAGTTTAATTTGCTTATCTTAATATCTTCTGTTTTGCCATGATTATTTTTATTTTTTTTTTATTTTTTTTTTATTTTTTTTATAGTTTGAGTACTGTACGTATTCCAAGACCTCTCTGCACATAGTTACACCTTTTCTTGATCCAAACAATTATAAATTAACCTTCAAAGTTAGCAGGATTTTGAAATAGGAGGAAAATATAGAATTAATTTAATAATAAAAGAATTATTATGCCACTGAAAACTTTATTTTGTAACGTACAGTACTACACCTCCCTACCTCCAAAATCTTAAATGAAAATTTTTCAAATGCTTCTGAGTAACTTGCTCTCTCCGGCCAGTAAGTACGAACAGATCTTCACTGATCTTTGTTTTTGTTGGTTGCAGGATGTTTTGTCACCACTTCACTGTAAACCTTACATAACCTTACTATGGCTTAATCGCCTCCAAAATAAAGACATTACAGTACAGGGTACCTATTATATAAATTTAATAAATATAAGATTTTGACCAGCAAAATATCTGCCCACCATTTTTGTTAGGCATAAATCATTAAAATTGCCCAAAACTGGTAAACTTAACAGTTACCTTTTTTAATGCTCAATGGTACATTTATACCTGGTTCAGCAATTCTTTGTTTTTATCTGCCAGAAAATACCTGGCGGCAATGGCAACACTAACTTGCACTTCTCACATACAGTACTGTACTGTACTGTACAGTATGGGTACAGTAGCAGAGATACAGTACCGTAACTTATAGACTCCTTACGGTCCCGTAAATTTCCCAAACTCAAAATTGACTTACGGGGTCCGAAGTAGTCTGTAACTCTAGTGTTTACCCTGTAAATTCAGTTTTCTTGTCTGAAGGTAGATGGCGTTGCAGGAGCTAGTTGGCCAATCGTCGCTCGGTTAACATAATCATAAACCAATCACAAGAGAAAGGGAAATCATCTGAGATTGACGCACGTGATAGTTACTAGATGTTTCTCTTATTCTCTGTTAAGATGTGTATGTGGTGGTTGTTTTCTGTGTGGAATGAAACTGTTGGTACAGGTTGACAATCCCTTATCCGAAATCCTTGGGACCAGATGCATTTCGGTTTTTGGAATTTTTCGGATTTCAGAATGTTTTTTTTTTACAGGGATCAGCCCACCCGGGCACAGGTCACTGACCCACATTGGGGCCTGGGGGCTAAAATATAATAATAATAATAATTATAGTAATAATAATTCATAGGTCTAGGTCAGTGGTTCCCAACCATTTTAGTACCATGCCCCACTTTTTTATCACAAATTTCTTCATGTCCCCCACCCGTTAATTGTTTAGTATGATATAACAATATCAGTTTTGAAGAAGTATAACATAAAAAATTGTATCTTTCAAATAAAACTAAAGGGTTTAACTTCAAATTTAATCAAATAAAATCCATTTTATAATGTGTATAACATATCTACCATCACATTAAATAAATTCAATTACAATCAATTAATGAGACCCTTGAGCCTGATGTCTACTGCAAAGAGATTTTATCCGAGGCAGAAATTTTGTTAATTTCAATCTCAAGTCGCCTCGTTTAGTGATATCCAGTCGGTTTCTTTTCTTCAGTAATAAGTCATTCACAGCACTAAATCCACATTCCACTAAGTATGACGATGGGAATGGTAACAGTAGTGATCTTGCCAAACTACTTGTATTTGGATATTTAGCTTGTGTTTCTTCACAGAGCCACATCATTGTTCCTTTTATTTTGAACAGGGCTTTAATCGAGTCATCATTTTGTAATTCTGAAAGTTCTCCTTGATACTCCATGGTTACATCTGACAGATCCACTAGCAATGGCTGAGTCATCCAAGATGGATAATTAATTTCTTTCAAATCAGAAAATCTGAAGTTGAAATCGCTTACCATTATTTTTAAGTGCTCCACAATAACAAGACAAGTAGCATCTGTTACCTCACATTTATTCAGCCAATAAAATTGTTCAAATATTTTGACAGAAATATTTTCTTGGGATAATTCCAGAAATGATATAAAGCCAAATATCTTGGCCTTTGAATTAACAAGTCATATTTGTTCCTTGGAGCTCCTTATTTAAGACATTGAGTTTTTCAAATATATCTGCTAAATAACTGACAAGTGCTTTACCATCAACTGTCAGTAACAGAGTCATATAAGGTTTGTCATCCAAGAACTCACTAAGAATATCAAATAATTCCATGAATCTTTTCAGGCAATTCCCATTTGATAACCACCTTACATCAGTATGAAGTAATAATCTTACATAGTCTGCATTTTGATCCTTGCAAAATTGTTTGAAAAGACGCTCACATTTGGCATTAGCTTTTATAGTGTTGATGCATTTTATAACTGCATTCAATGTCTCGTTTAGAACAGGGGAAACTTTTTTGGAAACTAAATTCTGTCTATGAATAACACAATGCACTAACAACATTTGGGGATTGTCGTCTTTCAATAATTTTAAAACTCCATTTTTCTTGCCCATCATCACTGGAGCACCGTCTGCAGCACAAGATATAATGTTCTCCATTGGTATCTGCTTATCATCTAAATATGTTTTTAATTTCTTATATATATCAATTGCAATAGTGGTGGTTTCTAATGCTTCGCAAAATAGCATATCCTCAATAAATTCTCCATTATCAACATATCTTACATAGGCCATTAACAGAGCTTCACTATCTCTTACAGTTGATTCGTCCAACTGTATTGAAAAATTTGTATATTTTAATTTTTCAACAAGTTGTACTTCTACATCACAACTCATTTCATCAATCCTGCTACTAACAGTATTATTACTGAGCGGCATGCTTTTGAGATCTTGGTCATCTTTTTCAAGAACTACTTTCAGAAAAGTTGATATTGCGGGCTTAATTAAATTCTCCCCTATTGTATGATTTTTGCCACATTTTGCTATGAGAAGAGAAATTTCATAACTAGCCTCAAGACCACGATCCTTGCTTGCACTTCTTGCAGAGAACAATGAATTTTTTGTTGATCTTTTTTCAAACTTCTCCTTTAGGGATTTAAAATACTCCAGTTTTGAATTAACATGAATACTGTGTTTTGCCTTCAAATGATTTTCGAGACGACCTCTCTTCATGGATTCATTAGTCAAACATTGGTGGCACAACAGACAAAAAGGCAACCTTTCATCATGAGTCGCTGGTATGAACCCAAACAGCAAGTACTCATCTGAATACTGGCGAACTTTTTTTTTGGCGTGCACACTGTTCATTTTATGCATCATGGGGGTAACTGAAAAGTGAAAATAAAATATTTATATACTTAGGAAAATAAATTTAATATCTAACTTCTGTAACATACAAGGCACAATGTCAATATGCAGTTTCCATTTCAAGTAAATATTGAGCTTTATATTCACAGTTTTAAATTAATGTTACTGTGACAAGATCAATGAATGATTATTTTTATACATTATTTTCAGAGAATAACAAGATCAATAATCATAATGAAAAGCACTTTAACCAGCCCTCTCAGTGAAGCTAAAAAACAGAGACAGATAACTATATCAACATGAAACTTGCATTTGTGTTTAATTCAATACTGCTTCCATGCTTTATTGTGCACATTTAATTTGGTTGTAGTTAGTTTCCTCTGTTTTTTTTAGCTTCAGTGGGAGCGTTGAGCAGCTGACTAAAACTCACCTTCTTCCTTGACAGCAGATGAAGAACTGCAAAGTTAAACAAGTCAGAAGCCACGCATATAGCTGGTGCCAGATGCACGATAACATTAGTGGGTGAACACTTGACTAGATTGCACAAGCTGTTGTGCTCAGCTAGGTTGTAATTACAATTTTACCCTATAAATTTATAATTTTTACCCATATAGGGTAAAATAAAAAAAAATGTTGATATTACTATATTTTTCATATTGCCCCCCTATTATTATTGAATTGCCCCCCAGTGGGGCGTAGGCCCCACGTTGGGAATCACTGGTCTAGGTCATGTTTCTCACTTTTGATATTTTTTCATTCCTGTATTTCTTTATTATTATTATTATTATTATTATTATTATTATTATTATTATTATTATTTTATTTTTGTGTATTTTTTATTAACATTTTTATTTACTATGAATCATTATTATTATTATTGTATTATCATTATTATTATTATTACCTGTATTATAATAATTATTATTACTATTACATTTTCACCCCCCAGGCCCCGACGTGGGTCAGTGACCTGTGCCCGGGTGGGCTAAAAAAAAAAAAAAAAATTGCTCCACAAAATTTTTTTCGGTTTTCAGAGCTTTTCAGTTTTCGGAATTTCGGATAAAGGGTTGTCAACCTGTAATAGATTTTTGTTCTGTTTTCCTTTTTACTTGACATATTAAAGACACTTATACAGGTATCCGTCGTTTAGCGATTGTTCACTTAGCGATAATTTGGTTCAGCAATTGTTTGATTTAGCAATCTTCAACTCACTGGGAAAAAAACAGGAGGGAAGTCGAAAAAATGGGGATTCTGTACAGTTAAGTGGGCATCTCTACTGTCACTTAATACCCTTACTGTACAAGGCTTAGGGCAAAGATTAACATATACTAAGGTAAGAGACACCATGTTAAAGGCGTGTATCTACAGTATATGTCCTTGAAAATTTTAAAATTCTTGCTATACTTGTATACAGTATAGTGTATATAAATGTAATTTGTCAGTATTTTAGGGTTCAGTATCAGCACAACATGGTGTAGTGGCGGGATTGTCACAGCGTATATGTGGTAAAACTGTACCGTTGTGCCGTATCCGATAATAGCGTGCTCCTAAGAATTACCTCCGTGAATAATATCTACAAATTTGAATACAATAAAAAGTAAAATACTGTATGTGTAGATTTATGTAAATTTTATTTATTTTATGTAAGTGATGTCTGAAACTCAATACATGTATAGCATACTTGTTGTGGAGCGGAGGCCTCTGCTAGTCACATTCATTTAGAATTGCCACATGTAAGTAAAAAAGAAAAAAATAGTTTTTAATTCCTTTTTCTATTTACCTATCTATCCACTATCATATAATCATGAGTAATACAAAAAAGGTGTATTTAACAAAATAAAGTGGTGTACGGTAAATTAAATGCAAAATGTGATGTCTCCAGGACCAAAACGAGCAATGTTGGATTTTCAAGGTCGACGCTGATGTATTTGGATAGGGAGACCATATATAAGATACTGTACCTATGATTCAGCGAACCTAAATTTTAGAAAAGATTTTAGAAATCATTATACAGTCAACCCTCGCTTTACGCGGTCCCACATTCCGCGTTTCTCACTTTCCGCGGTACCCTGTGGGTTGAATTAACCGCGTAAAGTGAGGGTTCACTGTACAGTATAGCTTTTTCAGCAAAATGCAGAAATTAAATTTTTGGTAACTAGAAGGGGCACATATCATATCTAGGTTTGTTATATGGAAACCTCTTTGTTGGGATATGTGCCAGTTTGGCAACAGTGTATGGGTCCACCAACAGCGGAATTCAACTGTCAGTTCTGGTTCAGCCTCCAATCAGTGTGGACATGTCTGTCCCCCCTTGTCACCTTCGCTAATAAACAGACTATGGACGCGGCCTTTCATTGTCCCCAGGGTTGGTACCCTAACACTCTTATTGTAGGGGTATGCTACTGGCGCGCCACCTATCAACCCACGGCGTTACTATACTGTTGCTTATCGCCTGTCTTTGAACATTGACTTCTTTGCTTTATTATATTGCTCCATATATTATCGATCGCTGTACACAGTTCCTATTGTTGTACATTGCTGTTATTGTTGTGAATTTGGCATGTTATTGAGTACTATTCGGACTGTTCATTACCTTGTACTATTGTGATATTGTGTGCTCGAGTGATTGATCCGTACATTTTTTATCGCTGTGCATCATTCCTATTGCTGTGTATCGCTGTTATTGTAACTTTTACGTGTTATTGAGCACTGTACGTACTGTTCATTACCCTGTACGTAGCAATTTTTTTTCATGAACGCATCCCGATCGCTAAATAATGGATACCCATAATGTGTTATGAATTTACAAAATTGATTGATCCTTTTCAACCTAGCAGGAATTGATTTTAACTCAAACTTTAACTACATCTGAAGCCTCTTCCCATGTCTTTACCTGTTAGTGCCTTTTTTCCTCATTCTTAGGTCATAAACTTCATAAGGGTTACCAATACTGTTTCCCTTACCTTTTAAGTTTGGTAATGGGATATTATGGGTTTTTTGATAATAGATGAAACTGTACCACATTGGAAACACCACTTGTTGTCTGATCAGCGAAGTTAAGCAACATTGGGTCGGGTGAGTACTGTTTTTATATGGGTGACTGCTTGGCCCTAAGAACACCAGATGCTGCTGGCATGAGGACTGTACTGGAAGCAAGCATCTCATGGCTTTGTCAGCTGTCCTTGGTGAAACTGGCTTATATGTGGTTCATGCCCAGGAAACAATTTTAACTGAATTGTTTTGGACAGGACATAATTCTTCACTATTAATTGAGGCTCTGAATTCCAGTGGCTTATTCGTTCCTGGAGGTTCCAGGATAACAACAAATCTTCACAGTAAAAGAGTGTTACCCACTCAACCTGATGACAATGGGTTAACTCATACAGTGGGGTATGCTATAACGAATCTAATTGGTTCTAGAACCTTGTTCGTTATAGCATTCGTTCGTTATAGGATTAATCCGTTCCAGGCCCCCAAATACAACCACTTAACACTGAAAAATATAATATAAAATTGAAAAAAATTGTAAAAAGTGCATAAATATGCATCTAAACCCCTGAAATAAAGAATATCATTAATATTTGTAATAAAAAAACAATAAATTAGAAAAAAAAAAAAAAATTTAAATAATGTTCGTTGTAGGAGTTTCGTTCGTTATAGCATTCTCAATTTTATAGGTAAAACCGTTCGTTATAGGAATATTCGTAGTAGGATCCGTTCGTTATAGCAGACCCCACTGTATACTGTAAAGTACCGTATTTTACAGAATGTAAGACCATAACAAGGAGTATTTAGGAAAAAACTTTTTTGTGGATTTTCTTCCTGTAGCCAGAGTTTTCTTAAAATAATGTATTCAGTAAATATGAGGAATGAATAAAGTATTACCAATAAATAAGTTCCAACAAAAAAGCCGGTTTATTCTAAAAACCAGTTTTTGTGATATAGTCCAGAATGCGGCGCCTAGCTTATACCTAGGTATGTTAATGCCTAGCAAAAAATAGTGTATTGCCAAACCAGTAAATAAAAGCCAAATGAAAGTTTCACAGTCACCATTTGCATATAAAGTACAGGTTGTACCTCTCTAGTCCGGCATTCTGTGGTCCAGAAACTCCCGTGGTCCGGAACGATTTTAGTTTTTTTTTTATCTGAATTATTATTATTATTATTATTATTGCAGGAGTATTACATTTTCGCCCCTCAGGCCCCAATGTGGGTCAGTGACCTGTGCCCGGGTGGGCTAATCCCCGTAAAAAAGCAACAACAACAAAGCCGCGGGAAATTAAGGTTTGTTTACATCCGGCATTTCGGCTCCTTCTCTCTGTTTGTCTATACAGAGTACAACATTTAACCCTTTAATATATATATGAGCAGTGAATAAGTGTTGCTTTCATATTCTTATGTAGAGTAATGACGATGTGTTTTCACATGTGCGCACTTACATAAGCGCAGTGTCACTTTTTTCCTTTACCATTAATGGTTAGCTACTTATATTGTTCCATTTATTAACATTAAATAACATTACAGTCAGTTCTGCTATAACGCGATAGTTGTGTTCTTGTAAAACATCGTGTTATAGAAATTCGCGTAATAGAAATAACAGGGCTTATGGAGAAAATAGGGTTAGGTGCAGATTACTACTTGAAATCGAAAAAAATTTAGTAGTTAGCATAACGCAAAGGATAGCACAGTCTAAATAAATGTTACATTCATATCTAATAATGAAATCATACAGTAAATGTAACACTTTACCTTGAAAATATATGAATATAACTTGATGGGGGAGAAGGGTGATTTTGAGGTAGATAACATCGAGCTTCTCTTCAGGGGTTATAGCCTTTCTTTTACGATCATCACTGGGAATGCGGTCACCAGAACGCTTCTTGGAGATATTCTTCTTTACCATATTCACAGTTAATACCACAAAATTGGAGAAATAGTAAGCAAAAATCGCGTTACAGCAAACAAGCGTTCGCGTTATATAAATATCGTTCCTCTATTCATAAATCGCGTTACAGCCAATTCGCGTTGTCAACACCCCCCTCCCCTGCACACCCCTCGCCTCCTCCCGCTCCCCCACTGAGCCAGCTAACTCGTGTGGAAAGAAATGTATAATCCCTTTGTGTTTGCCCTTAGGACAATTATTTCTTTTACATTTTTCACAATATGTATGTAGGATGGTGTGTGCATGTAAATGAGTAAAAATAAATAAAGTAATTTACGTATATCTACCCAAAAATATGAGATGAAAAACAACCATAACACCTCACAGCCTGGCCCAGTAGCTTGGGGGTTACAGTGATGAGTCTAACCTGGCTATAAAGCTGCCAGCGATGTTAACAGATGCAAATGTGAAAAGAAAGTTATCTGTAAATCTTCATTTGTATCAAGTATTTGTAGATTTAAAAATAAATGTGTAGGTACGGGATTGATAGATTGTAATGCTTGTAAGAGTTCAGAAATGGTTACCGGTACTGCTTAGCTAACTCTGAAGAGATGGGTGTCTGCCGTGTAGGTTATCATCATCATTACAGTACCTGTAGTTATAAATCGAGCTTTTATATTTACAATAATTATTTTTTGAATTAATTAAAATAATAATAACATTTTTAATTCTGGAGTTAGGTTATGTAAAATTTAGCCTACTAGAGACAGCAATTGGGGCATTCATTAGCATATGGGAGACTGCAACTTCATATATAGGATGCACGCTGATTTTTTTTGCCTTTTTTTTTCAGACAAAAAAGTGACTCATGTGCCCTAAAATATGATAGGAACAAGTCTCTCTAATCCTTGAGCTATTGTAGCACCACCTCCTCCCTATTCTATTAGCATTATTTCTTTTTTTTTGTAACAGGGCCACCTGATGTTAAAGTGAAATGCAGAAATGGAGGATTTATCCTGAAATCCCCTTTTCTGGTAGTGCCCATAATCAGGCAGCTTAGAAACCCTCCCTCCTCTCTTGGCTCTGTCTTTTGTCAGCTGAAACTTATTAAGAAATGGAGGAATGACATGAAATCAAAAGGGGAAACAGGATACCCGAGTACAGTGAAACCTCCATATAATGGACCTCCCTTTACTTATAATTTGTTAGCTGGGGTTTCACATCTAACAGACCCTCAATATAACGAACTTTAATATCTATATATAGTAGTTTGTTAGATGGAAGTTTTACATCTAATGGACCCTTGATATAACAGACTTTCCTCCTCACTGTAGGTCAAAGGCTGTTTAGGCAGATCTGACTATTAGTGGTCAGTTGTTGTACTTAAGTCTCCCACTTTGAGGGGACAGAGTGAGGAAGAGGGAAGGGTAATTGGAATGGCTATTCAGAGAGATTAATGATGAAGTTTTGTGATTGTATATTTAATGTTATTGTAGGGACATATTAGAAATTTATGCAGTGAATATTAATGAATTTTTATTATTTTAGGTGTTAATGACCCTGAGATAACACCACTCACCCCTAGTGAAGAAGCCATGGCAGCTCTTATAAGTTATACTTCAAGACAAAAGACCAAGAGAAGAGGCTATACGGATGGCTGTGAATCTGAGGCATCAGAGAAAGGAAAAAGTAAAGTATACTCTTAATAGAACTGGTTTTTACTTGCGTACAAAAACAGTGTTATTACAGTAACTTGGTATTAGTACAGGCATCCCCTGCATCAGAGAATCCGGGGTTACGGAAATTCGCCAACATGGAATTTTGAAATTATGACCCGAAAAATTGTTATACTGCCGAAAAATTCACCCTTACGGAAATTTGGTATATATGTAGTATATATATATATATATATGTGTGTGTATATATATATATATATGTGTGTGTATATATATATATATATGTGTGTGTATATATATATATATATATATATATATATATATATATATATATATATATATATATATATATATATATATATATATATATATATATATATATATATATATATATACACACACACACACACACACACACAAGTCAACTCACTTTACGCGTCCCACATTCCGTGTTTCCCACGACCACGCTGTACCCTGCTGAACCCGGATGCTCAACACATGTGCGTACCCCTTTATGGAGAGTGTCTGGCTCGACGCTATTTTTAGATTCGGCCTCCCGCCTGCTCCGCCTGGGCAAGCAGCCATGTAATGTTGAATCCAGCAATTATATTATCCTAACTTAGTCTGAGGCATTGTTGTCAAGTATCACAAAAAACTCCTGGAAGGGGATAATGTTGGTGGGGAGGGTTGACTGACCGCCGTTGGAAGAGGGGGAGGGTGTGTACTTTGATTGACAGATAGTGCTGTAAGATTAAAGATGTATTAACTGAAGATATTTGTTTTAGCCTACAAAATTCATACAAATTACTCCGGGTCAGAATAGTATTTATATTGCTGGAATTTCTACAATTTGGTGATCATTTTGAATACTTAGATATTTCATTAATATACAAATTTTAGATAAAATTTTTTCTTTCAGGGTAATTGTTATCTTTTAAAATATATGACATTTATATTCAAAATATTCCTGGTCTTACATAATCCTGCAATGTCAATTGTATTATCCTAACTTTAGTTTGAGGTATTATTTATTAAAATTCTAGTGGTTTTCCCCAAAAAATTTCTGAGAGGAAGAGCCAAAGGAAAGTGTAGTGAGAGGGAGAGTTGAGTTCATTATTTGAATGACATTAACTTCATGCACTGTATTTCTTTAAGTATTAATTGTGTGCATGTACCATCATAAAAATTAAGATGTT
>NW_024720931.1:0-16220 GCF_018991925.1 Homarus americanus | reverse complement strand
TAACAATAATAATAATAATAATAATAATAATAATAATACTGAAAACACTGCAATAGTAATAATAATAAATAATAATAACAATAACAATAATAATAATAATAATAATAATAATAATAATAATAATAATAATAATAATAATAATAATGATAATAATAATGATAATAAGGAACCATAAAGAAATTAAAAAAAAAAGATCATTAGTGAGAAACGATATACGTATGTTGTGTTGTTAATAGCAGGAGAAACAATTAAGACCCCGCAATTGTGTGTAAGTGAGGCAGAAAGTCAGATCAGCAACCTGGGACTTGGTCACAATTTTTGCAATGCCATATAGCAGCAGGGTCTACCATTACACAACACATTATGCTTCCAATATCTTCCCAGGCGGTAGTACCTCCCTGTTTGGTAGCTGCCTACTACCTACTACCTATTCTATATACACCTGTCTTCAACTTCGACTTTTCTTGTTTTTCCGTTGGCAAATTCTTCAATGACATTGTCAAAAACTATTTCATCTGTCAATTATCGCTCTATTGACAGTATGGCAAGATTTCTCAAGCGCAAGGTGCTCATAGTAGATCTTAAGTAATTCTTGATCAGTTTTAGTTTCGAAAAACTCCTCTCACAGGTAGCAACACTAACAGCAATTGTGAGGAAAATCCTCAGCATTATTACTATATTTGGAACCGAGTTCCCAAGGTTATACTTTTGAATAAACTCCAGAAGTTCAAGGGGGCCTTCTTTCCACGTCTGTATTCTGTCTTTAATAGTTATAGCAGCAACAGCAACAAAATGCTGAAGTCTTTTTCTCTCAACGAGGAACTCCTCTTTATCAATGTCGTCGTGATCGTGATCTATTTGACACTCATATTTTCATCCAAAAGATTCAATGGGGGTAAGGAAGGCATATTTCTCAGCAAGTTCATGAAGCTGTTGAAATCTCAAAGTTATTTCTTGGATCACTCTGTCCAGCGAAGAAAACATTTCTCTCCTCAATTCAATGTCGTATGGCAATTCAGCATCTCGTGATCCTTCACTTTTGGGGCGCGGCACTTTTGGGTCTGCTCATCACCCATATCTGCAGCTACTGGAGACGTTAATCCTTCCCTTTGTATCGGCGGCAAGTTAATCCTCGTCGTGTCTGACCTAACACCTGACCCACACCACATGAGCTCACTGGCGTACTTGTTTGAAGTTGTAACCTTAATCCTCAACAGGTTACAGGTTGTGTGTGTGGCGGGGGCGCATAGCAAGGGTGTAGCTCATGACGTGGCCGTGATGATGTGGGTCAGGTGTTAGGTCAGACACGACAAGGATTAACTTGCCGCCGATACAAAGGGATGGATTAACGTCTCCAGTAGCTGTAGATATGGGTGATGAGCAGACCCAAAAGTGCCGCCCGGGGCGGACCGCCGCCGCCGCCCGCCGCCCCCCTCCCCCCCCAGCAACGCTAGTGGACCTTCCCTCAGGCTGTTGCTGCTACTGAAGGTGAGAAAGCGCTCAGAGAGTTTTGGAAGGCCTACAACATTTTGAAATGTATAAAGAACAGCATGGGATGAGGTTACAGGTCAGTGCATGAATGGAATATGGAAGAAGTCCTGAAAAGATATGTGAACAGTTTCAAAGAATTTAATGAAGATGAAGTAATTTCTGAGATTAGTAACAAGATGGTGGAGTTGGCTTCACAGCTTAAGTTAGAAATTGATAATTTTTTTTTCTTTATTATTATTTATTGGGCACTCCCCTACAGCCTTGTGCAAGGTGAAGCGCAGAAGCGTTTACAGTGCCCAACAGGGCAGCATGCTAAGTTCATGCTTGCCTTTATGTCTCATGAGTTAAGGGCGCAGAAGCCTGAAGAGTCAAGGGCATAGACGCCTGGAGAGTCAATGATTTTATGTCATCAAGTTATTGGAAGCTCCAACAACTTGTCCCTGAATACGAATTCGCAACTTTCGATTTACAGCAGGTACCTACTGTGCTGCTAGGTGAACAGGGACTAATGGAGGCTAGGAAGTATGTCCAAACAACTTCCACTGGCCCGGGAATCGAACCCGTGACATCTCGCTTGCGAAGGCAAGAGCGGTACCACTCTACCACCAGCACCCCCGAAATTGATAATGAAGATGTTGAGCAGTTGGTTGAAAGTGTAGCAGAAGAGCTAAGTAACGAGGATCTTATTAAACTGGAGGCACAGAAAATTGCAGAGGAAGAAGAGAGTCAAATGTAGAAGAAGAATCTGCACTCCCAAAAACGGTTTCAGTGAAACAAATGACAGAGGCATTTGTTACTATTAATAAGGGGATGAAAATTTTTGAAGAAATGGATCAAAATGTTTAGCATTTTGCCAAAGTTGACAGATTGACCCAAGATGCATTTGCTTGATACAGGGAGATTTACAATGAAAAGAAAAGGCAAACTGTGCAGTCTAAATTGGACAAATATTTTAAGAAGTCCCCCACTGCTGCCTCTTCACTCCCTCAAGATAATCCAATACCTTCAACCAATAAGTACATTAACCTATCTGAAGAAAGCAGCATTGATGACCCACCCAGCCCTGTCTCCTGCTCTGCTTCAGCCAATTAATGTAGTCTCCATGTTTAATTAACAAATTATTGAGGCCCCGTGTGCATTCAGCTGACGACATTAAAGGTGAGTGCACAGTAACACTTTATTCATTATTGATTACTTTTACTGAACTGTATTTCATTTTAGATTTTCTATGTATGATAATTATTTAATGTCTTTGCCTCCAGGTGTAGTGTTACTCCCTACCAAACGTTCCTAACTCATGTGGCACCTTGGCACTCTCACGTGGCACTGTGGCACTCTCGGGAACTGAGTGATAAGGTTGTTTCCTATTGGTTGTTTTAGTCAATATTTTTTTATTAATGATAACAAGAGCTGTCATCAAGGTTTATAATGAGGTGGTGGGGAAGGAGGAGGAGGAGGAGGAGGAGGAGGAGGAGGAGGAGGTGGTGGTGGAGGAGAGGGAGGAGGTGGTGGAGGAGAGGGAGGAGGTGGTGGGGAGGGAGAAGGAGGGGGAGGTAGGAGGGGGAGGTAGAGGAAGGGGAGAAGGAAGGAGAGGGAGAGAAGGTGGCAGGGAGGGAGGGAAGTGTAATCCTCCTAACCCAACCTAAGTCTGGTGGACCGAGAAAGACTACTCCAGTGGACGATGAAAGAATCATGGCGACACAGCCTCCCATGACAGTCACCATTAAAAACAGCTTCAAGTTGACGTTTCTGCAGGAACTGTGGGAAGGAGGTTACATGAGGCCGGGATACACCACAGGACTCAGGCAATTAAGGAAAGGTTAGATCGCCATCGTACTACCAGCCTCCAGTTTACCGGCAATACGAGGGTGAAGACAGACTTTTGGGGTCAGGTGATCTTAGATGAGATGACCTTAGCATCCACCACCCAGGGTCCTCTCCACTGTGGCGGCCAAACACCAGGTTATCAACGTCACATCATCAACAAGGTGGCAAGAAGCGAATCATGTGACAGTCAATGTTTGGGGCTTGTTAAACACAGACAGCATCATGGGTGAACTAACTCAGATTAAAGGAAGAGTTAGCTCTGAAAGTATTTGGATATTTTGGAATGTGGTGATCTCAGTCACTGTCTACGCTTTACTATATCCAGAGCTCATAATATTCAAGGAGGTGTGAATAATGATATCCTATTCCTCTTAATTATGGTCTATAAGGATATAATATGTAATTGTATTTATAAATTCCTGATTATAACTACAGTATTACCCCGCTTTACACGGTTTCACTTTCCGCGATTTCTCATTTACGCCGTACCTCGCCAGAACCGGACTTTCACTTTCCACAGTGCATCTACTCATATACGTGGTGAAGTATATTTTTTTTTTATTTTGCTCATAAAATTCATACAAATTACCCGGCCAGAATATAATTTACATTGTTGGAATTCTTACAATATGATGATCATTTTGAATATAAACATCATGGATTTTGCATGAGACATACAAATTTTAGATCTAATGTAATAATTTGGTTTACACAAAGCAAATATTTTATCTTTTGTGCAAAATATATGAAGTTTACATTCAAAATATTCCCTGACCTGCAAGGAATCCAGAAATGTCAATTATATTATCCTAACTTTAGTCTGAGGTATTATTTATTACCAAACGTTAAAATCCTAGTGTTTTCACCCAAACATTTCTCACAGAGGTAGGAGCTAGTGAGCTGGGAAGAGGGGGGGGAGGGGAGATTTGAGTCCATTATTTGAATGGACATTAACCTGGCGACTGTATTTTTCTTAAGTATTAATTGTGTGTGCATACCATCATAAAATTAAGATGTTATTTTTAATACAACATAGGTATTAGGTCGGAAAAAGTGGAGTTTGGGGGTCGGGCCACTCTCTATTGGAATTAATCCCATATGTTCTGTTGTTCACTTTACGCGGTACCCCGTGGGTTCAATTAACCGCGTAAATCGGGGTACTACTGTATGTAAAGTACTTGAGAGTATTATCAGAGATGCTGCGATGGAACATCTAATACGAAACAACCTTGTAAAGGATCGCCAATCGGTTTTATGCCGGGGCGCTCCTGCTTAACACAATTGCTCAAGGTATTGGATATTTGGACCCATATTCTGGAACAGGCTGGTAATATAGACAATATTTACATAGATTTTGCCAAGGCTTTCGCCAGTGTACCCCACGAAAGGCTAACAATCAAACTGGAAGGGTACGGAATTCGGGGAAATGTCCTAGCGTGGATAGAAGACTTTCTACATGACTCCAAGCAGTGTATTGGGCCTGCTGTTATTTGTTTCATATGCAATCAAAATTCTCCAATAAGTATGAGTGTACAAAACACAGTATCACAGACCTGACATTACAGCACAAAATAAGTTGAAAGAGTCTAGTATTTGTTTTCACAAGAAAAGAAAAGAAAAAAATCATAAATGTTTGAATATGAAAAAATATTTAATTTTCTCCATTTAGTGCAAAAAATTAGTTAACAGAGAGAGAAGATGAGAGAAAAGGTGAGAGACAAGGTGAGAGAGAGAGAGAAGGTTAGAGAGGTGAGAGAGAGAGAGAGAAGGTTAGAGAGAAGGTGAGAGAGAAGCGTTCTCTAAGTTACATAAATTGGCTTTTAAATTCCCTTTTTATTGTATAATTTTATCTTTTATTTAGATTTTATTTGCATTAAGAAATTAAAAATACTCTATTTTATGATATTTTAAACCTTTTATATTTTTGGATCACCTGAAGAGTTTCCACTAAGACGTGTGGAATGCTATCATTCTTCTTCACTACACCACAGTCATCATTGTACTCTAATTGGAATTTGTTTTTTTCAAGTAAAACAATTTAAAAAATAATATTCGTGTGAATATAATCAAATAAATCAGTACTTGTTCCATAAAATGTAATAAAGAACAAAGAAAACAATTAAAAAAAAAAAAAAATTTATTAATGTTTTACAATTTATTATATTTGGGTTGACGCGACTGATCAGCAATTGTATCAGTAATGGTCGTGGAACCACGGTGCCTGACGACTGCGGCATCGTAGCTCTGAGCAGTTGTGACAGAGGCCTTGGAATCGAGGCTCTTCGCGGAACCGCCGCTCTTCATAGAACCGCTCGTCACGGCGCTTGTGGAACGGTTGCTCCTCGTGGCGCCTGTGGAATGGTTGCTCCTCGTGGCGCCTGTGGAACTGTTGCTCCTCGTGGCGCCTGTGGAACTGTTGCTCCTCGTGGCGCCTGTGGAACCGTAGTGCTTTTACCCTTTAAAAATCCAAACACATTACTAGACAAGAGACCATCAATTGTATACAATATATTTAATACCATTCGCTCCATCATTGTAGATAGACAAGATGTAAAGGATATGGGTCTTTGATCACTATCACCCTTAGGCACAGGAACAATGAGTGCCATTTTATCTCCACACACCTTAGATTCATGCATTTTTCCACAGAATCTACACCGAAAATCATTATGGCATTTCCACGCCATATGCCCCCACTTGTAACACTTATAACATATTACTGGAGATTCGTTGTAGACAGCAACCCGTTTATATCCCACACATCTCACAAAGACCTTCTCTGGCGCTGGACCTTTGATTAGCGCAATTAGCTGTGGCATAGGTACTAGTTCTCCATCAATTTTAATTACACGTCTCTTGGCCCCAAAAAATCTATCGTCAGCCAACACATCCACGGGGTCGAGGTAAACAGGATAATCAAAAAGAATGATCTTCATACATTTCCCAATGGACTCCACAGGCTTTTTCATCACTACATTCTCAAATCCTTCTGTAGTTAAATATCTAACTGCTGCCTCATCCTTCATAGTAATATAAGGAATATGTTTACCTTCTTTAAAGAGCACTTGATGGCACTTAGCGAGTCTAACTGAGCACTTTACCTCATCATGAAAATCCAGGCCATTATTCTTGGGGAAGTAAAGACGTGGCCTCCTTGATGAGTTGCTGCCGTCTACACCATCAATGGGGTTTAAACTCGTTGTACTGATCATGGTTGAAGAATGACTCACACCATCAATTTTCTTTCTCTTATCCACCAAGAGGGAAATATTATCTTCACTACTTGTACCTTCTCTATTCCTCCTTTTATTCTTCTTTTCGTATTAACAACTTTAAACGGCTCTTGTTCTTCACATTCACTGCTGCTGGACAGCTCCAAATCCGACAACAGTCCTCCTGCAGTACCCTCGGCTACATTGCTGTGTCTGCTGTATCCACCACCCAATTCAGTCATTTAATAAGCGACCTGCTCGCTGAAGCTCTTCCGTCAGCCATAACAGTTCGTGTCCAACCAGGGAGGTGTAGGAGAGCGACCTCACTACACTAGTACAGTTTCACTACACTAGTACATCTTCACTACACTAGTACATCTTCACTACAACACTAGTACATCTTCACTAACACTAGTACATCTTCACTACACTAGTACATCTTCACTACACTAGTACATCTTCCCTACAACAATAGTACATCTTACTACACTATTTCATGTTCACTACAACACTAGTACATCTTCACTACACTAGTACATCTTCACTACAACACTAGTACATCTTACTACACTATTTCATGTTCACTACAACACTAGTACATCTTCACTACACTAGTACATGTTCACTACACTAGTACATGTTCACTACAACACTAGTACATCTTCACTACACTCGTACATGTTCACTACAACACTAGTACATCTTCACTACACTAGTACATCTTCACTACACTAGTACATCTTCACTACACTCGTACATCTTCACTACAACACAATCTTCACTACATCTCACTTCACAAACTTCACTACATCTCACTTCACAATCTCCACTACATCTCACTTCACAATCTTCACTACATCTCACTTCACAATCTTCACTACATCTCATTTCACAATCTTCACTACATCTCACTTCACAATCTTCACTACATCTCACTTCACAATCTCCACTACATCTCACTTCACAATCTTCACTACATCTCACTTCACAATCTTCACTACATCTCACTTCACAATCTTCACTAATCACTTCACAATCTTCACATCTCACTTCACAATCTTCACTACATCTCACTTCACAATCTTCACTACATCTCACTTCACAATCTTCACTACATCTCACTTCACAATCTTCACTACATCTCACTTCACAATCTTCACTACATCTCACTTCACAATCTTCACTACATCTCACTTCACAATCTTCATTACATCTCACTTCACAATCTTCACTACATCTCACTTCACAATCTTCACCACGTCTCACTTCACAATCTTCACTACATCTCACTTCAAAATCTTCACTACATCTCACTTCACAATCTTCACTACATCTCACTTCACAATCTTCACTACATCTCACTTCACAATCTTCACTACATCTCACTTCACAATCTTCACTACATCTCACTTCACAATCTTCACTACATCTCACTTCACAATCTTCACTACATCTCACTTCACAATCTTCACTACATCTCACTTCACAATCTTCACTACATCTCATTTCACAATCTTCACTACATCTCACTTCACAATCTTCACTACATCTCACTTCACAATCTTCACTACATCCCACTTCACAATCTTCACTACATCTCACTTCACAATCTTCACTACATCTCACTTCACAATCTTCACTACATCTCACTTCACAATCTTCACCACATATCACTTCACAATCTTCACTACATCTCACTTCACAATCTTCACCACATCTCACTTCACAGTCTTCACTACATCTCACTTCACAATCTTCACTACATCTCACTTCACAATCTTCACTACATCTCACTTCACAATCTTCACAAATCTCACTTCACAGTCTTCACTACATCTCACTTCACAATCTTCACTACATGTCACTTCACAATCTTCACTACATCTCACTTCACAATCTTCACTACATCTCACTTCACAATCTTCACTACATGTCACTTCACAATCTTCACTACATCTCACTTCACAATCTTCACTACATCTCACTTCACAATCTTCACTACATCTCACTTCACAATCTTCACCACATCTCACTTCACAATCTTCACTACATCTCACTTCACAATCTTCACTACACCTCACTTCACAATCTTCACTACATCTCACTTCACAATCTTCACTAACACCATCCTTCATCAATACATATAACAACATCCATCATCACTACTTATAACACCATCCATCATCATCACTACATATAACACTATCCATCATCACTACATATAACATGATCCATCATCACTACATATAACACCATCCACCATCACTACATATAGAACCATCCATCACGACATATAACACCATCCAACATCACTACATATAACACCAACCATCATCACTACATATAATATCATCCATCATCACTACATATAACTCCATCCATCATCACTACATATGACACCATCCAGCATCACTACATATAACACCACCCATCATCACTACATATAACATCATGCATCATCACTACATATAACACCATCCATCAACACTACATATAAAACCAACCTATCATCACTACATATAATATCATCCATCATCACTACATATAACACCATCCAACATCACTACATATAACACCACCCATCATCACTACATATTACATCATCCATCACTACATATAACTCTATCCATCATCACTACATATAACACCATCCAGCATCACTACATATAACACCAACCATCATCACTACATATAACATCATGCATCATCACTACATATAGCACCATCCATCATCACTACATATAAAACCATCCTATCATCACTACATATAACATCATCCATCATCACTACATATAACACCATCCATCACTACATATAGAACCATCCTATCATCACTACATATAATATCATCCATCATCACTACATATAACACCATCCAGCATCACTACATATAACACCAACCATCATCACTACATATATCATCATGCATCATCACTATATATAACACCATCCATCATCACTACATATATTACCCTCCTATCATCACTACATATAACACCATCCCTCATTACTACATATAATGCCATCCTTCATCACTACATATAACACCATCCATCATCACTACATATTATAACACCATCCATCATCTCTACAAACACCAGCCCTCAACACTATAGTGATAAACAGAGCTTCATTTTGTTGTCAATTTCTTTAAATTCCAACCTTATTAAACCGTAATTCTTTCTGTATGGTCAAATTTTGATTTGACCTCAGTGAGAGAGCTGTTAGTGTCAGTAAATCACAATGGTGTTCCGACGCACTGTAACAAAAGTTTCAAAGGTTGAGGTGAAGCCTTGCCAGGTGAAGGAGAAGGGCCCCCGATCTAACAAACTGCAGACCACAAAGCACACTAAACCTCAAAACAACAAGAAGAAGAAGGAAACTACCACTTTCTGCCATGTACAAAAGGACCAGTACCTGCCATGGGGAGACTACATCTTCACTGGGAAAAAGACAAAGAACAACAAGAAGCGTTGACCCAACATTTCTGATATTTAAAAATAATAAAAAACATATTAATTGATTTTGTTTGTATTATTTATGCTTTTATTATTTTCAACTGTAAACGTGCTGTTTTGGGAATATATTTTGAGTTACATAATATTTAGGTACAGCAGTTTATTTCACTGTATCTCCTTGTGTGAGTGTGTGGGTAGTGTGTGGATAGTGTGTGGGTACTATGGGTGTGTGGGCATTATGGAGAACTAGTCATGGCTAACTGTGACCCTATATACGGGTTACATCGGCCTTAACGCCCTTGTCTCAGCGCTATCTCATATATCCAAATTTCACATATTTGAAAGTATTAGATAACCAAAATATCTGGAAAATATTTAGTTAAAAATACAAATAATAAAACAAAATCGAAAACAGAAGGAAAAAACAATACCCGTGAAAGTGGAAATAAGGAGGAGGCAGAGCAGACGATACACAGGAAGGCAGTAATCATCATCCCCGTGTGAACCAGCAAGAGAAGAACTCCTTCGCCTCACCGTCCACCTGCGTACGATCAGCTGAGTGAAGTTGCCTCGTGTTGCAGTAAACTTTATCTGTAAAAGGACAATTTACTTTTACTTTTATTGTTTATCTTACTGTTTATAACTGTTTATTTTCTCTTACATAATGTACACTAAGTATGGGAGTGTACAGTAAGTTATACCGGATGGCAACAAATTCACATTCGTCTTGCAAATATTAAAACATTACCCTAACAACAGTATTGTATAACAACACGAGCTAAAGTGATGTGTAAAAAGGTCGGTTGCAAAAAGAAATATTATTCTTTTAAGTCTTTTTCAGTTTGTTCAGTGCTAACAACATTATAGGTCATATTTCATGCAGTATGCATATACAATGTTTGCTGGCGGTTTAATACCTTTCTGTTTACTGATGATGTAAAACCCTCGTTAAAATACTTTAGAGTCGTTTACAAAATATTTGGTGCGTTTTCCGGAGCATTGTATGTTTTTACAGCATGCGAGGCGGCAGGTATGTGGAGTTTTAAGAGCACTTCACGCTATAGCTCAGTTGGCCACGGATTAGCGAATTACGAACTGAAAATGTTTGGATCGTCATCTGTTTCGTGTAAGCTGTGTCGGACATTTTGTGCTACATTAAAGTCCAGCGATCTGTGGCAGCTGTCGGGCTCCTGCCTGACCACCCTTTGCCTAAGAAGAGCGATTGTCTGAAGGTGTTCGAGTAGTTACTCAATTGTGAAAAAGTGATAGTGAGTCCCATAGACATGGCTGCCAGTTAGGGACAGTGTGGATACGGCACACTACATAGCATGTCTTCGGAAAGTAAAGGAGGCCGTGTAGCCAAGACTGCACTCAACCGCCTTCACTTCCCCAATTACAGCTAGGTGGACTGAGAGCGCCTCGGGATTATCATATCTATAATGCCAGACGGTAACACCATCCCCTTGACACCTCGGAGACTATACAGTACTGTGTTCGGGGTGTGTTTGTGGGTCTCTACTGCCGCCTCCCTATCGTTGAGTTGCTCCCCACTTACCGTAACCAGTCGAGGTCACTGTGGGAGGCCATGTACGGTACAGTACAGTACAGAGTCACGCCCCCCTCAACAACGTCCGCACCTTGCCTGCTGAATACAGTATTTGCAAATGTGACCATAAACCCCAACAATTGTAGCAAATTACAAGTCCCGGGATTTGCCCCTGGTATTAACACAGTGACAAGCGTCCCATTCCTGGTAAGTAGCAGGTGGCCGGAGGTAGTGCAATCCTCTCCCAGACTACACGGAGATGAGAGAGAGCTGGTTGACCATCATGGTAAGGACGCGTCACTATTTGGACCCCAGGGAGGCCATTATCGTAAGTTAAGTGAAAGGCATTTGGAATACTGGACGACTAGACGCTATATGAATTTCTTTACCCTAGTTTTCCCACCGATAATAATGAGTACAAGGGAGGTAGTCTCATCGGCGTTCATCAACACCATAGCCGTCTCAGTTACCTATTGCTCGTACAAGGTTTTTGAATGAAATAGTTTTACTAATATCAGGAACTTTCAAACTACTACAGGAAATAATAAATAAATATATATATATATATATATATATATATATATATATATATATATATATATATATATATATATATATATATATATATATATATATATATATATGCAAATATATCACTGTAGGTGCGCGTGATCCAGGTATATGCTGATAACCACAAGGAAAAAGAAAACACGAAGTTCCCAAGCGCTTTCGTGTAATTCACATCTTCAGGGGTGAGTACAGACTGTAGGAATTAAAATCAATAAACCTTGGTGATGGTCAGTTCAAAACTGATAATATGTTACATAAATTTATTTGTCAGTGGCCCAAGGTTAAAAATGCTTTGAAAACCTTTGATCTAGATGTATGATAGTTATTTTGTGGGTCCCTTATTTTTGACCTGACCTGACTAGTCACGTCACCCCCCCCCCTTCTCTTAAGCTCCTCTACGTGTGTGTTGGTGTGGGGATTAGTGGATGACATCATTATGACCTGACCTCATGTTTTTAAGGTCACCCTGCATATTTAAGCCTCTCTCTGTCCATGTAATCCAGTTGCCTCTGAAGATGTCTTGAATAAAGACGAAAGCTAAGGTGCTCCGTTGTTTCCATTTTTCCGTGTGATTTTATCAAGATATATATATATATATATCTATATATATACATATATATACAGTATATATAAGAAAATAAGGAGTCTGTAATAGGCCGGTTGGCCTGTGCATGGCAGCTCCTGTCGAGAGTTACTACCGCTCTCTATCATCCATGAATCTATCTAGCCTCCTTTTGAAACTTTCCAGAGTTCCTTCCTATCTCCCTCCTAAACCTAAACTTATCTAACTTGAATCCGTTGCTCTGAGTCCTATCCTGCTCGGATATTATAAGAACTTTATCTATATCCCCTTTATATATATCTTCGCTAGTTTATACAATGGTGAACTATGTTAATATGCCCTTCATTGTGAACCAATAAGCATAATTAAATTTAATTAATTTCAAAGTAATTATTGTAGGTGTTACATTCAATGTCACTCGGTGGTGGTGATGTGTGGCCGTGGTGTTGTTATGATCAATACTTTGGGGAGAATGACAGACTTCGTCACACACACTACTTGTGAATCTGTGTTATGATTTTGTCCTCTAAAACCTGGTATTGATCACGGCTATTGACTTCATCCTTGTTTCACTTTAATTGTTTTGGTTCAGACAATAAATCCATTAAGAGCGGCTGTTGGTTTCATTAATTAGAGAAGGTCAGGTTATCTCACTTGGCGGGGAATTCCTTCATCTGTTCTCTATAAATTGATGAAAGTCATTTTTCACTCCTAATTTCCCCAGAGACCAACAACCTGCAGAAAAGGAACATAATTATAGCTTTTGTTTTTTATATTTTTCACCCGTGAGAATTAGTGCTACTGACCTGGTGATACCCTGAGGCTAGAGTGTTGACGTCGGTGTTTATAAACGAATCATACTTGACCTTTCCCACCAATTATTATATACTAATAAGTATAATGTTCAAACATATCCAATCCATAAGTTGTCGCTTTTTTTTTTAATCTAAATACGGAAAAAGAGTGTACTTAAAATATATTGTTTTAATTTGAGCTGTCTCCCCCCCCCACACACACACATACACCAGGTATCATCATCATACAGAAACAAAATATGTATATAACTCGGTATGACAACTGCTTAATCTCGGGTTGAGAAAACGTTAACTGTGATTGTTATTGGAAATTCGATTGTAAACTGAACGTTCTGTTTCTTATGTGAGTCTTGGTGGAAATGTTGCCTCTCTCTCTCTCTCTCTAGTATAACAGTAGTATATAGCCAGGCACTAAGGCTCCCGTGTTTGTTGTGTTAAAAAAATTAAACGGTTGCAGTGACTTGTGACCCTCATACCCTCTCCTGAACAACAATAAACGTTCTCCTTTTACTGCAACACAACTACAGTTATTGTAGACATTTGAGGATAAATATATACACTATCAATTTCAGTTTCCTTTAGGATGATTTACGTTTAGTTACATATATTAGTAAACTTAAAGTATTTATATAAAGGCAATATATTTGATCTTTTAAAATAGTAAAGCTCAAAGTATATTGACGATAAATTGATCTTCTTTTGTGATAATTCAACTCCAAGTATTTATATAACTAATCCAATCTTCCTATAATTTTATTTTAGCCACACACACACACACACACATATATATATATATATATATATATATATATATATATATATATATATATATATATATATATATATATATATATATATATATATATATATATATATATATATATATAAGTAAACAAAGTATATATCTACAAACAACTATAAGATGCTCTTAGATAATTCTTTTTTAGTCTCACATTTCAGTAAACTCATAAACAGTAAACTGAGAATCTTTAAACACACTCCCGCTGCACTATTTCTCGGCCACACGTAAACAAAGCAGTCCGTATTATAGAGAATTGGACACTATGTTACATAAAGTGTTTCTCCTTGGTGGTGAGGTGTATCTTCAACACTCTCAGATGGCTTAGATTTTTCTCAGTGATGCCCTTGAAAGGAGGAGAAACTACCGTGAGTTAAGTTCAAGTGTGAGGGACCAGCGCTGTGGTGGTGTGGAAGCTAGGATGGTCAGTGTTATGGGGTGGTGTGGTACCTAGAATGGTCAACGTTATGGTGGTGTGGTAGCTAGGATGGTCAGCATTGTGGTGGTGTGGTGGAGGAGGTAGCTCTCTCTCTCTCTCTCTCAAAAGCAATATCAAGCGAGTTAACCATAATTCTTCAGTACCTCTGATGTGTCCCAGATTCCCCCGATAACTTATGTAAAGCTCACAGCATAATCTTACAAAGTGATGGTTTTTCTTACCAATATAATTCACGACTAACCAAAAGCAAATTTGGATATCTGGAAAGAGAGAGAAAGAGGGAGAGAGAAAGAGAGAGAGAAAGGAAGGAGAGAAAAAGAATAAGATTAGGTAAAGCTCAAGGGAATTTGTCTGCAGTTCGATGGTTCTTCTCATATTTCTGGAGAGAGAGAGAGAGGTGTTTGGTAATAACAGTAAATGACCTATCAACTTTTACGACCCACGACCATAATACGACCCACAACCCACGACCATAACCCACGTCATAAAGGTATAGATTAAGACTGGAGACTACGAGGACAATGTACAGATGAACTTATTGATATAAGTGAAGAGCTACGTCAAGGTGTGTGTGTGTCATCATCATCATCATCGTTATTATTATTATTATTATTATTGTTGTTGTTGTAGTTACTATTATTGTCATTACCATTATCATTATTATTAATATTATTATTATTATCATTATTGTTATTATAATTATCATTAGTAGCAGTATTATACCATACCCGTTATAATAAATGTTAACTGTATTAGATGTAAAAAAATAATAATATGAACATTGTTAAACTCTATTTGCAGATTAGTTAATAATAATAAAGTAAACTCATTTTGGTGGTGTCAGCTGCACATTTTCATTATATAAGAGCACCAGTCATATGGTTATGGTTCTTGCATCTTAAATATCAACATTAAACAACACATTTTTTCCGAAAATATCACTGTGCTGGCGTGCCTTTATGACTAACACCGGGATACTGTTGTAATGAAAGTGTGGCAGGTGTTGTGTAGTGGTGGTGTTGAGTGGTGGTGGTGGCGGTGTGTGGTGGTGGTGTGTGGTGATAGGTGCTGAGTTAGGTATGGTGGTGGTGGTGAGATAGGTGTTGTGTGGTGGGATGATCCTCACTTGTAATCTTCCTCCACCAACAACTCACAACTCTCACTACCTGTTCTCGTGAGTTTTATCTCCGAACTATTGTAGTACTGTCTGCTACGATTTAGCTCAACTATAACTTCAGCCGATCAGAGCGCGACCTACATCCGGCAAATTGAAAATGTGAAACTTTCATGAACAACTTTAAAAACATTTAATTGATCCAGTAAATCGATAAAAAGTTATGTCACAAATATAAATATAAAATATGGCCAGGCGGTCATAAGCTCTCAGGCCGGGATGGTGAGGTACAGTCAGCCACAAGTCCGGTAACCTGCTTCAATATTCTCAGCCCCAAACCGACTCTGGCTAGGAGGAGCCTTGATGGTGTTCACAGATGGCGCTCCT
>NW_024720930.1:0-14025 GCF_018991925.1 Homarus americanus | reverse complement strand
TAGAATAAGAATACGAAAAATAAGAATAAGAATACGATGAATAAGAATAAGAATACGAAGAACAAGAATAAAAATACAAAGAATTAGAATAAGAATACAAAGAATAAGAATAAGAATACGAAGAATAAGAATAAGAAGAATAAGAATAAGAATAAGAAGAATAAGAATAAGAAGAATAAGAATAAGAAGAATAAGAAGAATAAGAATAAGAAGAATAAGAAGAATAAGCATACGAAGAATAAGAATAAGAATACGAAGAATAAGAATAAAAATACGAAGAATAAGAATAAAAATACAAAGAATTAGAATAAGAATACGAAGAATAAGAATAAGAATAAGAATACGAAGAATAGGAATAAGAATACGAAGAATAAGAATAAGAATCCTAACCTAGAAGAAGAATGAAGAAAAAAGGTAAGACAGAGTGAAGGGAGAAAAAAGATGTGATAAAGTAGGTGGCAGGAATAGGTAAAGGAACTAATACACAGGTAATTAGTGTGGTAAGAGAGACAGGTAAGATTAAGTCTAGAAAAATAAACACACATACTAACACAGTAACTCTGTTTAATCCTTATGGGTGAAGAAAAATTCCGTATCTCAAAATATTTCCAGTTTACAGCTTCTAACTTTACGGGGGAACTATGGCAACAGGTGTATACCCAAGTCTCATTTCGTTTCTTATTACTCAGAACAAACAGTGGGAACTCTAATTAACGGACTATATGGAGAGGAAAATCCGTTATATCAAGAATCCGCTAAATGCAACACCTGCAGCTAAGGTACTTTATTTATATGAAAGTCCGTAATATCGGATTAGATAGAGAAATCCGTTATATGGAGATTTCACTGTACGCAGTTCATTTATACCCAAATATCATCGTATTTTCTCCATACACAAAATAAAATTAAATATTTCTTCTAACAACAAACTTCATTATAGCGAGACGTAAACGAGAAGGCAATAGTTGAGGAGAGACGTGCGAGTGAATGAATGTATCCCCGGCATGAGTAACAGTGACCCAGGGAAGATTTAATTTGGTTGAGTAATTACTAAAGTATACAATCAGAGTAGCTTTAGTATTTCACACAGAGATTCTTTAAAAACATAGGAACAAAAAAATATGGCTGAACGGGATCTTAAGGCTTTATAAATAGGAGAGAGAGAGAGAGAGAGATTATACGCTCGCCACAGAGGTCCATTGAAAGGTATAGGAAAGTAGAGACTCTAGTATGTCTATGAGTGGGAGGAGGAGGAGGAGGAAGAGAGGGAAGCGAGAGGGGAGTGTGACAGAGAGGGAGCTGCTAAGTAGAAAGGGATAAACTTGTGAACATGATAAAATAGGATGATGCACAGAATGAGAGGAAGGATGGAAGGAAGGTGGTGTTGAAGGGACGGGGAAGGAAAGATTCACACAGGGGACAGAGTGAGTGGGAGGGGGACAAGATTAATGGAAGATTGATACAGTGAGTGGGAGAAGGACAGGATGAGTCGGAAGCAGACAGGCTGAGCGGGAGAACAACAAGATTAATGGAAGATGGATAAAGTGAGTGGGATAAAGATCAAATAAATGAGAGGAGAATACAATAAGTGGGAGGATAACAGGGTGGATAAGGTGAGTGGGAAGAGGAGGACAATATAGACAGGAAGATAGAGGAGATAACAAGGACGAGTGGGAAGAAGACAAGATGACAAGGAAGAGTAAAACTAGTGTAAGATTCTCTTGTGTGTGTGTGTGTGTGTAATAATAATAATAATAATAATAATTAACGGTTTATTGAAAGAGCTTGGCAGCCAGAAGGCTGAAAATATACAGTTACATATTTGGGGAATGGGTTACGAATTACAAATAATATACAAGTAACATAAGTGACACAAATAAGACATATAATAACTAGATGGGGAAAAGCTCAAACTACAGTTCATTTCAACATAGTGACAGTGTAAGGAGCAGTGTTTACTGGGAGTGAATGCACTGATTTATTAAAAGTTATTGATAATTTGTACAATGGTTGGGACTGGGCTGTTCTTATAGCGATCAGTTCGTGCACGTATGGGCTGGATGCGGTTGTGGTGTCGAACAGCAATTCTCGGACAAGGGATCTCAGGTGGTAGTAGGAGCCGGTGTCGGGGATGGTGTAGAAGCTTCTTACCAAATTTGCAGATGAGGTCGTGGTGATGGTCAGTGAGAGTCGAAAGGGTCAGTGTGTTGAGCGCTTCTTGATATGTGGAGTAGGAAGGGGAGAGAATAATCTTGCATGCCCTCTTTTGCACTTTTTCTAGGTGTTTACGTTGTGTGGCATTTGGGGAGGAAGACCAGGTGGGGGAGGCATAGGTGAGCTTGGGAAGTATGAATGTTGTGTAAACACTGAGGAGCTCGTGCAGGAACTCCGAGGGACTTGAGTCGGCGGAGGAGGTGGAGACGGAAACTGGAGGATTTGACAACTTCACTGACGATGTGGTTTCAATTAAGTTTGTTGTCTATGGTGACATAAAGGGGCTTCGTGGAATCTACAACCTGGGTGTGTTTCCGGACCTAGAGTAATGGAAGGAGGAATTGGGACAATGTCGGAGGAGAGGTTGATGTGCATAACCATGGTCTTGGTATGGTTGATGCTTGCTGATCCCAATGGTGGAGTCGTCGACATATTTCCAGCAGGCAGGGGTTTCTCTTAGGGCATCATTAGTGAGCATAAGTGTGTGTGTGTGTGTGTGTGTGTGTGTGTGTGTGTGTGTGTGTGTGTGTGTGTGTGTGTGTGTGTGTGTGTGTGTGTGTGTGTGTGTGTGTGTTCTACCTTTTTTAATTAACATAACCCTTTTGTATACTCTTTTCTACGTTCTAATTTCTAAACAGAACAATTATTTTATATAGATTTATCTAAAACAGAAAACCAAAAAAATCACTAAAACTCGTCACTAACTATAGTCGCTTCAGTCCACCGCTCATTAACTGGGGACTAAGGAATGACATAGTTATACCCAACTCCAGTACAGTACTCCACTACCTCACCCCACACACAGCTCAACACATCTGTCTGTCTGTCTGTGTATGTCTGTCTGTCATTAAAGGTATCTCTAGTACTAAAGATCACCTGCAAGTTTAGCCCAGGAGGTGTTCCACATATGCTCACAATATTGGGTTTTATTAATTATGAAAAGACTTTTGACTCTCACGATGCCTTTTATAAATGCTTTGAGTAATGTGAGTATTGAACAGACTGACATTGACATCATTAGTGCATATAACCAGAACGGTACTTGTACAGTCAGTGGAGTCAAAAGTGGTGTAAAATGTTGGTAATAATGAAAACCAAAATCTAGGTCCATTTTGAACCATTAAGTGATTTTATTAACATATATAACAAGGGATTATTTTTCTATTGTGTTTCTATATCAAGTTCCATCAAACCTCTGTGGCTTAACACTGGGTATTGCCTAAATCAATTTGTTGGTTAAAAGTGTACAAGTTAATTTTAAAACTGGCAAAAGCAACCACACTTAACCAGCCTATTTCTACCATATACTTTGGTTGTGAGGTAAAAAGCTTTGGTTATGTGAGGTAAAAAGCTTTGGTTATGTGAGGTAAAAAGCTTTGGTTATGTGAGGTAAAAACCTTTGGTTATGTGAGGTAAAAACCTTTGGTTATGTGAGGTAAAAAGCTTTGGTTATGTGAGGTAAAAAACTTTGGTTGTGAGGTAAAAAGCTTTGGTTATGTGAGGTAAAAAGCTTTGGTTGTGAGGTAAAAAGCTTTGGTTATGTGAGGTAAAAAGCTTTGGTTATGTGAGGTAAAAAGCTTTGGTTATGTGAGGTAAAATATTTTGGATAAGTGAGGTAAGAAGCTTTGGTTATGTGAGGTAAAAAGCTTTGGTTATGTGAAGTAAAAAGCTTTGGTTATGTGAAGTAAAATATTTTGGATAAGTGAGGTAAGAAGCTTTGGTTATGTGAGGTAAAAAGCATTGGTTATGTGAAGTAAAAAGCTTTGGTTATGTGAGGTAAAATATTTTGGATAAGTGAGGTAAGAAGCTTTGGTTATGTGAGGTAAAAAGCTTTGGTTATGTGAAGTAAAAAGCTTTAGTTATGTGAGGTAAAATATTTTGGATAAGTGAGGTAAGAATCTTTGGTTATGTGAGGTAAAAAGCTTTGGTTATGTGAAGTAAAAAGCTTTGGTTATGTGAGGTAAAATATTTTGGATAAGTGAGGTAAGAAGCTTTGGTTATGTGAGGTAAAAAGCTTTGGTTATGTGAAGTAAAAAGCTTTGGTTATGTGAGGTAAAATATTTTGGATAAGTGAGGTAAGAAGCTTTGGTTATGTGAGGTAAAAAGCTTTGGTTATGTGAAGTAAAAAGCTTTGGTTATGTGAGGTAAATATTTTGGATAAGTGAAATTAAAAAGCTTTGGTTATGTGAAATTAAAAAGCTTTGGTTATGTGAAGTAAAAAAGCTTTGGTTAATATGAAATTAAAATATTTGGATAAGTGAGGTAAAGAAGCTTTAGTTATGTGAGGTAGAAGCTTTGGATTATGTGAAGTAAAAAGCTTTAGTTATGTGAGTAAAATATTTTTGGATAAGTGGGGTAGAAGCTTTGGTTATGTGAGGTAGAAGCTTTGGTTATGTGAAGTAAAAAGCTTTGGTTATGTGAGGTAAAATATTTTGGATAAGTGAGGTAAGAAGCTTTGGTTATGTGAGGTAAAAAGCTTTGGTTATGTGAGGTAAAATATTTTGGATATGTGAGGTAAGAAGCTTTGGTTATGTGAGGTAAAAAGCTTTGGTTATGTGAGGTAAAATATTTTGGATATGTGAGGTAAGAAGCTTTGGTTATGTGAGGTAAAAAGCTTTGGTTATGTGAAGTAAAAAGCTTTGGTTATGTGAAGTAAAAAGCTTTGGTTATGTGAGGTAAGAAGCTTTGGTTATGTGAGGTAAGAAGCTTTGGTTATGTGAAGTAAAAAGCTTTGGTTATGTGAAGTAAAAAGCTTTGGTTATGTGAAGTAAAAAGCTTTGGTTATGTGAAGTAAAAAGCTTTGGTTATGTGTGGTAAAAAGCTTTGGTTATGTGTGGTAAAAAGCTTTGGTTATGTGAGGTTAAGGTGTGTGTATTTGGTTAGGTTACCACAGCCGCCATGATGGAAACAGACAACATTATTGATCTTAACAATAACTCAAACGGTTACACTTAAGAGATATAATTATCATACCTAAGCTCTTTCGTAAGCAGGTAAGAAACAGGTGTATATAACACGAGTACCAACTTTCAACACACCTTTACAAATTACTTTAGGGAACATAATCCATCAGTTAAGTCATAAACACCTGGACGTTAGGATGACTTGCTAGTAACACCCGACCCCCCCCCCCCTCATCCATCCCTGCTTCACGTTTTCTATATCGTTTGATCTTCACTACTGCCTATGACCCTTATCAAACCCAAATTATCCATCTATTTACCCCAATCGACCCCAAGAACTACCAGTATACAAGCTTTTAAAGATCATTTCCTTTCTTCTCTTCTTCTCTCCTACGTATACCCTTATTCTCTAAATACTCTTCCCCTTTTATCTTCATCCTGCTATTCGTATTTTCATCTACTTTCACTCTTCATTTTTTTCGTTAGCAATCTTTTATTTCCTTCTTTCAAATCATTTTTTTCTTTGTATTGATTTTCATAATATTTTTTTTCTTCTTATTTATCCATTTCCTTCCCCTTTATTTCCCCCATTATCCCCATTCGTCTTTGTCTTTAATAACCATTTCCCATTTCTTCTTTCCTCCAATTCTCATTCTCTTTTATTTCCCTAGTTCCAATGCTTTCTCTTTTTTTTTGCAACTCCCTTCTTTCTTCATTTCCCCTATTCCCATTTTACTTTATTTCCTCGTTCCTTCATCTCTATATACCTTTTCTTTTTCCCCCTTCCAATTCCCTTCCTGTTCCAGACACCAACAACTCACAAATCTTCATCTAGGGCAGAGAGGGAGTGGGCAAAAATATTGACACATCAAACAAGGCTCTATATCTTAGGCCGTCGATGGAGGGAGGGAGGGAGGGAAGGAAGGAGAAGGAAGGAGAGGTAAGGATGGACGAGGGAGGGAGTGAGGGAAGGGGAAGTTAAAATGAAAGAAGTGAATAGCAAAAATGAGAGAGAGAGAGAGAGAGAGAGAGAGAAGGTTGATAATTTGACCTTAATTGGATCTGAATTAAGTCTTCAAGTTCACGTAATGACGGATAATACACTAAGAAGACACTGGTGAAAGACGTGGCTTGATCACACACACTGTACTGGAGAGAACAGCTGTTAACCTAATTAAACATTGACTGAACTCCGCTCCTGCCATGACCTGCTGAGAAGTCGATGGATGGATGGATGGAGCCTTTTAAACAGTACACGGATAAAGCTCAGCGTTAGTAGAAGCTTTTACGGATAGTTAAGGGTGATATCGTCCTGGCCGCTACTATGAATAGGTTAATTACGGTGTTAGGAGTGTAAATAACAGCGGGTTTTTTCACTTGTTTACATGGTAATTGAAATAGGTTAAATGTGTGGTGCCCCCCCCCCCCCTCGCTCCTTAGACTGGACTGAGAAGATCATTTTTCCCGACGAGTTTTATACCGTAAATAATTCGGACGAGTGAGAACAATTATATCTGCATTGTGGGTTAAAAAAAAAGATGGTATTTGATAGATCAGCTTAAAGAAGTCAAAATGAGCTAATTTACTAGTTACAGGAGTCACGGTATTGACCTGAATGATACTCGAAAGTCAAGGAGAAAATATAGTTGAAGGCATTATTAAAATTTAGGCGAATGACACAGGAAAATTTCGCTACACACTGGGAAAAAAAAAGATTCACTTAAACCCTACAACTTTGACGACGGTTTCCATAAAATTATAGATAGATAAATTCTTTACTTCCTCAACTGGAGCTAACTTTGATGATTAAGATAAAAAATAAATAAATAACCAGAAAGTATAAAATAATTTGAACTTTAATGGCGTTTTAACTTTTAGTGAATAAGTGAAGAAAAAAATTCTCACCAGAAAAAATACGTAAAAAATAAAAATGACTCCAACTTGTAAATTCATCTACTTGTTTCTTAATATGTTAAACACGTCGGATAATTAATGACTTTGAGAGTTATATAACAGGGAGCTGGGACGAGAGATTAGGTAGGTATCCCCCTGTACTATGGTACGACTCACTTACACTGATGAAACGTCAGTTATGTTGGTCGTCACGTGACTACATATATTATTACTTAAACTACCGTGTGTGTATATGAGGAAGAGAAGAAACACGCACACACACACACACACACAAACACGTGAAAAACAACCTAATTGGATGATAAAAAAAACATGCGTCCAAAAACTTACCAACTTCAAGATATTTACATATAGAGCCACATCCTCTCTCTCTCTCTCTCTCTCTCTCTCTCTCTCTCTCATGGAGAATTCCTTCCTTTAGCAGATGAAAGGTGAATAACATGGACGTAGAGAGAGAGAGAGAGAGAGAGAGAGAGAGAGAGAGAGAGGAGAATGTTTGATGGATAACAATGGACTGAAAAATTGTTGTGAAGTGAAGGAGAATTGAAAGATAATCGATAATGAACAAAATCAAGAGACAGGAGAAGGGAAGATGAAAAAGATACAACACACACACAACAATAACGCCGTGAAAAAACATTAAAAACAAACACTTTTCCAACGAATAAAACCTGGGATGAAACACTACCAACCATGGGGGGAAAAACACGCGAAAAAAACACACACACACACACACACAAAAACTTATCCACCCCAAAGCTGTAGTCTCAAAAACTGACCCCAAGTCCAGCGTTCTCCTTTAAATATGTGGAGAGGAGCGTAGAAACGACAGAAAAATCGGTGAGACAGACATACAGACACAGAGAGAGAGAGAGAGAGTATGTGTGTGTGTAGGTCGTCGTGTTAGGGCCAGAGGTGAGCCAGACACTTGGTTTATTGACATGCAAGGGTTGAGGTCTACCAATATCCTCCCCCCATACCAATGTTATACCTCCCTCCTCCTCTCTCTGTTCCTCTCCCACCTACTATACCACCATCCTAGTGACGTGTCTTAATTTACTTTCCATCATCCTTAAATATACCGTATATATATACAGTATATTTACACTGGCATGATCACTAATATATCTCATCCACACGTCCCATCTTCCTCTTTTATCATGCCTCCTGCCTCCTTCCCCTTCGCTCCCTTTTCATTCCATCTCTCTTAACCCCCCCCCCCCATCCCTACACCCGCCAGGTCAACAGGACGACAAAAACACGTTCCATTAGGGGCCAGAAACTTGTTTGTGTACCTTCACTTTATTACAGAATTATAATTACCTTTGATGGTGTTATTGGAGGGTGAGGGTAATGTGATTGGGCTATGTCTGTCAGTGTGTCATGCAGTGAACCAGGTGCTGTTGTATTGTGTACCTCAGTCAGGTTATTTATCAGTAAGTCAGTCGACACTTGACTGATATGCGTATAGAAAAACCTTGTTATTTTTTTATACTGGACATTTTTAAATAAATGTATTGTTTAATATTAACATGAGCAGTGCACACATCAGGACGTACAGGAGGTCAGGACTCATTAAATATTCAGACAAGGGTTATACGAGCGAGCGTGAGTCCATTAACAACAAGCAAGAATGTAAACATGAGACACGCACTCCACATACATGGGGCCTCCCTTGTCCCAGAGGCGTCTTGTACCGAGGAAGCGTAAGACTGGTCACGCGGGCCTTAAACCATGGCTTAGTTTGGGCCACACGGGAACACCAACGGCTTGATCATTGGTTTTAAATATAAATTGTTGCCTGTGTGTTTCAAGAGTTAATCATATATAAATCTATCAAGTATGAATATATTTTAATCATCACCCAGTGTCAGTTCACTGCTGAAACAAGGCTTCTTCATCATCCCCTCCCAAAGAGAATCCTAAACTACATAATGTCTTTTATCCATTGGCCATTTTCGTAGGATCCAGCAGTCGCAGATCTTCTTAGTTTACTGTTGATTATGTAAGATAAGCTCAGTTCCTACCCGCACATGGCCTTACAGTAGTAACGTATTGTACTTCAGTTTTACATGTCATAGATTCGCTTCTGTTCCCTGACTCTCTATGTTATACCACCTACATCTTCTCATGCATTTTTGAGTAGCTTGGAGTTTCTATGTAATGTTTGCTTTTACACACACATTTCACATTCATATTTCAACACTGGAAGTAGGAGACACCTGGCATATACTTTGTACATGCGTGTTGCTTCTGAATAAATGACTTAAGTCTTCCAAAGGATTTCCATTATATTTTGACTTCTTTCCACTCTACTACACTTCTTTATGTAACTCAGTTTACTTTGGCTTTTTCTTGCATATAAATGATTGAATTCTATGGAAGGGGAATATGTGTAGTATTCATTATTTTTTTGTCTTTACCAACATATTAAAGAACATTTGGTTGTGTTCATTTTCACTCGTTCCTGTTTGCTTGCATCGACCAACTCCTGTGTTTGCCTTCACACACACACACACACACACACATGGTCAGTTCCCTAGCTCTTTAAAGCATATATAACAAACACTGAACTTGCCCCATCAAAACACCCCAAACACTCTCCCATGAACCCAAGGTATGAGGCATTGCATTTCTAGAATATTTCCAGGTCAATTTGCAATTAAAATTATTTACTAGTCTTTAATTAATCCTCAGCCCTTCCCGCTCTCTCGGTTGAATGAAAGCGAGTTTAGAGTCTTTGTTGGTATTTTTATAAATGAATTACAGAATACATAACAGGTAAAAGGTTAGGCTTCTTGGTCTGTCGTTGCGTCGTGTATATCAAGACAAATATGACCATAACATTATTCTAACTTTCTGGTAATTTATTTCGTCATGTAAGAACGCCTACTATGCTTATCGTTCCTCTCTCAGCATGTACAGCCTCCCGAAATATCCGAGAAGTTTTCAGAAACCATAGGAAAGCCAACGATTATACCGTGCCTCACCCTAGCTCCCCCTGACCCTTAGTCTATCACAGGTAAACCACAATTTGCTCTTACTTATTACCCCTGACGGCAGACCACCAGGTGTTATATGTGGGCGTAAATATACCACCTGCTACTTATACTTTCTTTATGTCATTTATACTTAGATTCAGCCCTTTCATTATAAGACAATGTATAAATGTGTCTATTAATGTTATTTATGTCCTTTCTCCTTCCTTTCATTATAAAGTTAAATATGAATCCTCGTCTTTATCATTTTTTTACATAATTTTTTTTTTTTATTGGGCACTCCCCTACATCCTTGTGTAAGGTGAAGCGCAGAAGCGTTTACAGCGCCCAACAGGGAAGCATGCTAAGTTCATGCTTGCCTTTATGTCTCATGAGTTAAGGGCGTAGAAGTCTGAAGAGTCAAGGGCGTAGAAGCCTAAAGAGTCAATGGTTTATGTCAAGTTATTGGAAGCTCCAACAACTTGTCCCTGAATACGAATTCGCAACTTTCGACTTACAACAGGTACCTACTTACTGCTAGGTGAACAGGGACGAAGGGGACTAGGAAGAGTGTCCAAACAACTTCCGCCGGCCCGGGAATCGAACCCGTGACATCTTGCTTGCGAGGCAAGAACGGTACCGCTCTACCACCAGCTCCCCTTTTTACATAATGAATTTGAGTTGTTGCTTAAATCTCTCTCTCTCTCTCTCTCCTCCAAATGCACTCACGCACACTTATTGTTTATTTCTGTCTCGCAATATGTCCCACCTCCGGACCATATCCTAGACCGCTGTCACTGCCTTCACACTTCCCACACCTTTCCCACGTCCACTGCTCACACTTCTCTTTTTCATCACCACGACACACACACACATCCATGCTAGACCTTACCTCTGAGTTATACATATATTAACAATGGTTGGTAGAGGAGAGGTCTATATATATGAGGTTGACTCCCAGTATGACTTTATCTTCACCACAACACTGTTCAGTATTCTCGTCCGGTAAACACTGACTATATGAACGTTAATCAGTGTAATAACTCGAGTTTCCTCTTTCACTTCCCTCTCTCTTTCTTTCTCTCACTCTCTTCCTGATATACTTTCTCTCCCTCTCACAATTTCTCTATCTCCTTCTCCGTCCCCCCAAATTATTATCATTTATGCATTCTCCCTCACTAAGGCAGGCAGGTATGACAGGTAATACGAGGGTAGGTTAAATACTTCTGAATATCCAAATTATTTTCTTTTGCTTTTAACACTCCAAGTTAACACAAACATCCTTTAACTGACAGAGCTTAAAGATACACTGGAGTAGGGTGGCTGTGAAATCTGCTTCTTATATTGAAAAAAACCCAACTATTTTGTATGAAATATTCCAAAGTCTTTTTTTAGATATATTTTAATACGATCTCTCTCTCTCTCTCTCTCTCTCTCTCTCTCTCTCTAATACATCTAAGTAAATATATATCTTAAGAAAATACCCATAGATAATTCAAATACGGCATATCTACCACTAGCCGACTCACAGTAGGATACAAATTGACCCCAAAATACCCACATTACCGAGAGAAACTGCTGGGTTACGTCCGAGCCACTTGCTACCAGATCTCTCCCAGTCTTGGTTAAATATTTCCGGTGTAAATAATAATCATCCGTGAAGCTTCAATTAAAATGGTGTAAAAGCCTGTATGTTCTGAAGCTTAAGGTGTATACCATTAACCAGTCATGAAGCTTCGTTATTAAAGGTTTATAATAATGTTGTGAGTTATGTGGCTTCAATAATGTTCTAATGATCGTAAGTTAAAAGGTTGTAAATACAGAAGGTCTGAGGCCATTAGTCAGGCAAAAGTCTTTATGGCACTCATCACAGATCTTGATTCTATTACAGACTAACTTCAGGTTTAATTAATTCCCAACACTACGATTAAATAATATACTCTGATGACATGAACTCTACTGCGTCAAGGTACCATTAATCAACCAACGAAAGGGTAATTAAATGAGTTTTAAATGCCATTAACTATTAAACCTCGATGGTGTAATTGGACATGAATATGTAATTAAAGTAATGGAGTCTTGATGCACTTAACGTTCTTGCCTCTTTTTTTCTCTTAAGTAAACGCCCGTCACTATCCGGAATTCCCCCAACCATAATACCAAGGCTGCAATTTTTTTTTTCCATTCGACAAAACATAAATGGAATTCAATTTACGAAGCTTCATTTATTCATCCATTATTTCTTGGTGGTATATTATGTTGTCCAAGGCCACGATGCACTTGAGACTCACAGCTGCTTCCCAAGAATGACTTCAACCAGCCAAAATTAACACGTCCATTGTTTACCACTATTCTTTGTCGATTCTTATAGGCATCGAATTGAGGGAGTGGGCGTTGAGTCATTATACTCAATTTGTCGTAAGAATTCTGAAGCAAAGGTTTTATTTTTATTTTTAATCCGCACGCGCGGTGTGTGTGTGTGTGTGTTTGTGTGTGTGTGAAAGAAATAGGGGAATACTGTACCTTTATAGAGATAGACAGGGAAAAAAATAAAAGACAGTAAGAGAAAAAGACAGATATAGAGACAGGGAGAAACAGGTACCTAGATAGCCGTATGGGTTGATAAGGAGACTGAATAAAAATGAGACAGGTAGACAAAAATAAATTTAAGAAACATAAGTAACTAAACAGAGAGGGAGACCCGCAGTTAGAGACACGCCATAGAAATGAGTGAGGGACAGGAAGGCCACTGCCATATCATTCTTAGCCCAGATCACTATTTGACTCTCTTCTACTAAAGAGCTAAAGTATTTACCCCAGTATTAGCTAGACCTCAGCACAATAGGCACCTAAGGGGGATCACCGTCGTCCTGGTAATAAAGACAAAGAACTGATGCGTCACCTTACTAACTGGGTTATTTATTTGTCTTATAAACTTGCAGTTAAATTTTTTTTATTGATTAATTTTTCCCTCTACTAATTTACTTAATTTTTTATACCAATCTTATATAATACATAAACAAAAATATATATCCTGCGCATGAATTCACAGATGCATTCATGTATAAATAGACTTTTGTCAACAATACAGTTTTTGGTGATTTTCAAAACAAACTTGATGGAGAAATAATAATTCTATTTTGTTTATCATTGGGTTTTAGTAATAGTTATTGAACAGAAAAAAAAAATATTTTGAAATAATAACTGTGAATATAAACAAAGTTTTTTTATTACCGATGATACACTGTTAATGAACATACAATGAATGTGAAAACTTTTACATCAATTTAACAAATTCTGTAACTGCAACTTTGTGCTCCTAGTCTAAAACAGTATATACATATATACTGTACAGTACAGTAGGGTGTGGCGGGCGTGCGTGTAGGTCTCCACACTAGTGTATTTCCCCAACACATCTTGGAAGGAATGCGTGGGAGAGAATTTTCAGAAGGCATTACACCATTTTATGAGGCTTCAGTTCTCAAAGTGAGTTTTAGATGCAAAAGCTATTTCGGCCGAATGAACTTATTTAGTTTTAATGTTGAAAGTTTGCCGATCAGAGCTCCATACTGGCCGACAATCTCACCGCTTATCGGTGTTTTATTATATACACAAAGCCGTATAGGACGAGAAGACGGAAGATAAAGGGATATACAAACACCACTTTGTATACATAGTCCACAAACAGAGGCGACACTAAAAGCTTTCTTGTTCCGGGGGCGTGTTGTATTAATCACTGTTCGGGTCTTTGGTTTTATCTATCTATCTATAGATATAACAGGGTGTTATAATTCCCGAGAGAGAGAGAGAGAGAGAGAGAGATCAGAGGAGGATGGCAAGACTAATCCTAGGCAGTTGGAGCCTTTATTATAGAGACAGATTAAAGCATCTGAATTTTAACTCCCTCGAGAGACGTCAGAGTGAGGGGCGATATGATCGAGGTGTGTAAATAGAAGTCAGGGCTAAACAAAGGTGCCACAAGTTTAAATACAAAAAAATCTTACAAACAAAACACA
>NW_024720929.1:0-2747 GCF_018991925.1 Homarus americanus | reverse complement strand
AGGTAAATATAACTGAGCTAATTAACATATACAGGTAAATATAACTGAGCTAATTAACATATACAGGTAAATATAACTGAGCTAATTAACATATACAGGTAAATATAACAGCTAATTAACATATACAGGTAAATATAACTGAGCTAATTAACATATACAGGTAAATATAACTGAGCTAATTAACATATACAGGTAAATATAACTGAGCTAATTAACATATACAGGTAAATATAACAGCTAATTAACATATACAGGTAAATATAACTGAGCTAATTAACATATACAGGTAAATATAACTGAGCTAATTAACATATACAGGTAAATATAACTGAGCTAATTAACATTTACAGGTAAATATAACTGAGCTAATTAACATATACAGGTAAATATAACTGAGCTAATTAACATATACAGGTAAATATAACTGAGCTAAGTAACACATACAGGTAAAATTTAACTACAGGTAAATTTAACTTAAGACATACTGTATATTTTCCCTTAATAATATAAATCTTTCTCAAAATATCGTGTCTACTGTATATTCACTTAAATTATTTTGTTTTTCATAATAATTTCTGGTTGATTTAAAACGCAAAGGAAATAATAATGTTTTTTTTCTGTTGTATATTTCTGTGTGTGTGTGTGTGTGTGTGTGTTTTGTGCATGGCAGAAAATTCAGGTCTTATTAAGTCGTTCTGCGAGCCTTGAATCCGGATTTTTTTTAGGGGAAATACGTAGATGAATCCCTCTGGCCTAGAAAAACGGGATGATGAAAACAATAACAGTCTTGGTATGGTTAGGTTAGGTTGGGTAGAGTAGGGTTAGATTAGGTTGGGTAGAGTAGGGTTAGATTAGGTTGGGTAGAGTAGGGTTAGATTAGGTTGGGTTAGGTTGATCCTTAATCTTGGCTCAGGATTAGAGTGTTGCCTCAGTTTGTGGATTATGTACGAATCTTTATATATGATTAGAGGATTGGAAGGGCGCGGCTGCAGGCTAATCCAACCCAATCCATCCCATGTGAACTTAATCCACGTCATTCAAATCCAATCATTGCCATTTCAATCCAATCCAGTTCATGCTTCTTCCTCCTCCTCCATCTCCTCTTCCTCCTCCTTTCTTCTATCTCATCTTACTTCTTCATCTCGTTCATCGTCCTCTTTGTTTTTTCTTCTACCTCTCCTCCCACACCCCCTCTACCTCCCCCTGCCCTCCTCCTCTACCTCCCCTGCCCTCCTCTACCCTCCTGCCCCTCCTCCTCTACCCCTCCTCACCCCTCCCACTGCCCCTCCCTCCCCTCCTCCTCTACCTCCCCTCTACCCCTCCCCTCTACCCCTCCCCCTGCCCCTCCTCTACCCCTCCTCCTCTACCCCTCCCTGCCCCTCCTCCTCTACCCTCCCTCTACCCTCCTCCTCTACCCCTCCCCTGCCCCTCCTCTACCTCTCCCACTGCCCCTCCTCCTCTACCCTCCTCCTCTACCCTCCTCCTCTACCCCTCCCCCTGCCCCTCCTCTACCTCTCCCACTGCCCCTCCTCCTCTACCCTCCTCCTCTACCCTCCTCCTCTACCCCTCCCCCTGCCCCTCCTCTTCAAATCGAATGCTATTTTTACAGTTTAATTAAAAATGATGTCCAGTTGGGTGTGAAGAGAACGGATGAATGCCCTCCTTTTTCCTTGAGTTACCCCTTGTAAATATTAAAGAAAACTAGAATAGACGAAAATAGGTCAACTACCCTCTGTAAATAGTCAAGAAATTGGGACAGGGTGGAAATAGGTTAACTACCCTCTGTAAATAGTAAAGAAAATGGGACTGGGTGGAAATAGGTCACATTGTCACTTGTAAATATGAATAAAAATGAAAATAGGGGGAAAATGGGGCGTGTAATGGTGGAAATTTTAAGGATCATGAAAATAGGATGAGTTTTCCCCTGTTAATGTCAAAGAAAATGGGAATAGGGGTTAATGGGCCGTGTTTTTCCTGGATTAAGGTAGATTATATTAGTATATCCGGTTAAAGTCACCATATAACCGGTTAAAGTTACCATACAACCGGTTAAAGTTACCATACAACCGGTTAAAGTTACCATACAACCGGTTAAAGTCACCATATAACCGGTTAAAGTCACCATATAACCGGTTAAAGACAGCCATAACCTTTGAATTTCTCCCAGTAATATCTCTTCCCCGGTATAACGTTAATGGGACCGGGAATCTGGCTATCTCAACACGAATTTCCTCCCGGTTAATTACTTTCCCCGGTACATACATTAACCGGGACCTCGAATATGTCCCTTTAACAATGACCAGCGATAGGTAAGGCGCTATATAGGGAGGAGGAAAGTGATAGGGAGAAGGAAGAGAAAGATAGGAGAGGAAGGGATACCTCTCTTCTCTTCTCTTCTCTTCTCTTCTCCTCTCTTCTCTTCTCTCCTCTCCTCTCCCCTCTTCTCTTCTCTTCTCTTCTCTTCTCTTCTCTTCTCTTCTCTTCTCTTCTCTTCTCTTCTCTTCTCTTCTCTTCTCTCCTCTCTTCTCTTCTCTTCTCTTCTCTTCTCTTCTCTTCTCCTCTCCTCTCCTCTCTTCTCTTCTCTTCTCTTCTCTTCTCTTCTCTTCTTCTCTTCTCTCCTCTCCTCTCTTCTCCTCTCTTCTCTTCTCCTCTCCTCTCCTCTCCTCTCCTCTCTTCTCTTCTCTTCTCCTCTCCTCTCCTCTCTTCTCCTCTCCTCTCCTCTCTTCTCTTCTCCTCTCCTCTCTTCT
>NW_024720928.1:0-7259 GCF_018991925.1 Homarus americanus | reverse complement strand
CCCTGATTCCCCGTTACCCGTTATAGCCATTGTAGGCGCATAACCTACAATCGAAAGCTGATAAGGCAGACACTTGAAAGAAGCGGCGCCGGTGCGGAGACCGTGCGCTCAGCCCGAAGTTATTCAGATTCACCACAGGTGGGTTACGGACCGGGGCCCGACCAGTTTTGAACTAATAAAAGCGCTCTTCCCTTGCGGTCAGAGACCAATTGCATGTATTAGCTCTAGAATTGCCACAGTTATCCAAGTAAGTGGGTTTACAGGTCCAATGAAACATAGCTGATTTAATGAGCCATTCGCGGTTTCGCCTTAAATCGGCTTGTACTTACACATGCATGGCTTAATCTTTGAGACAAGCATATGACTACTGGCAGGATCAACCAGGTAGCTGCTGCTGTTGGCGGCGCCTATCACGGCGGCCAAAATAGTGAGATTGAGAGAGAGGCAGAAGACATTGGGCGAGGGACCGCACGTTGGCCTTAGAGAAATAGCAAACCAGATGATCAGATCTAACTGCACCTTCTCTTGCTATCCTCGGCGCCGGCAGCGCCACCGTGTGTGCCAATCTCCTCCCTTATCCGCTCCTCTTTGCCCCAGCTCCAGCGAGGCAGCCGACATTGGGCGGGGGACCGCACGTTGGCGAATCTCCTCCCTTATCCGCTCCTCTTCTCTTTGCCCCAGCGAGGCAGAAGACATTGGGCGAGGGACCGCACGTTGGCCTTAGAGAAATAGCAAACCAGATGATCAGATCAAACTGCACCTTCTCTCGCTATCCTCGGCGCCGGCAGCACCACCGTGTGTGCCAATCTCCTCCCTTATCCTCTCCTCTTCTCTTTGCCCCAGCGAGGCAGCCGACATTGGGCGAGGGACCGCACGTTGGCCTTAGAGAAATAGCAAACCAGATGATCAGATCAAACTGCACCTTCTCTTGCTATCCTCGGCGCCGGCAGCGCCACCGTGTGTGCCAATCTCCTCCCTTATCCGCTCCTCTCCTCTTTACCCAGCTCCAGCGAGGCAGCCGACATGGGGCGAGGGACCGCACGTTGGCCAATCTCCTCCCTTATCCGCTCCTCTTCTCTTCTCTTTGCCCCAGCGAGGCATAAGACATTGGGCGAGGGACCGCACATTGGCCCATCTCCTCCTCTCTCTCTTTCTCTTACTGTTTGTGGGGACGTGGGCTCATGAGCGCCATCGTCGCCCAATATTGGTTAGGTTGTGTATTTCACGGGTGGGAACCGCCATCATCGTTGTTAGGTGATGGGGTAACCCAACGTGTGCTTTGACGAGTTTTGGCTGCTAAACTCTCTTTTTAGTATACTCGGCTCCCAGACTGCGCCCTGGTCGTGTTGAACCATGAGCGTTGTCTATGCACATTTAGGGTAGCCGTTTGCGCGTGGAATAGTGCAATGAATCTCGGTCAATAGACGGTTGGGCGCTGCATTGAAGGCCGGCACAGACGCGAAGACGGGGTGATCAGCCAACGCAAGTCCGCTAAGTTGGGCAGACAGCAAGGCGAAGGGGAGCCCCGTTCCGGACTGAAAGGCCGCAGCATATGCTGTGACGGAAACTAGTAGGGTGGCGACGTGTGCGCCGAGAGAGAGAGAGAGAGAGACGGAGTAAATAATGTCCAAACGGAAGAGAGACCTGGCAAGTGTAATTGATAGAGCGCGAGCCTACTCGCCATAAGCCCGCTCCACTGCCATTCCTCTGATCCAATGAGACTAAAATCTCTCTCTCTCTCTCCTTCTGCTCCAGCCATTGCAGGGCAGGGAAGCGACGGCAATTTTGGTTGTTGTTTTTGAATGCCGCGCTTTGCTTCGCAGAGGCGACGAAGCGCTCCGCTGGGGGGCGGAAGATATTTCACACCGAATATGTGTGTGAAGGCACCCTCTCCCCTTAATATAGTGAAATAGTGCAATCCAGCATACAAGGTCGGACGATAGGACATTCACCGTACCGCACCTCGAGAGTGGATGTTGGGTAAGGTTAAAACCGGACTGTTCGCAGACAGCCGAATAACCCGGTTCCGGACTAATTGGTGGATGCAACATCATGATGATGCTGCTGCTGTCGCGGAAACCGCAGTGGCGGCGTGAGAGAGTAATAATGTTCAATAGGGAGAGCGACCTGGCTAGTGTAATTGATAGATCGCGAGCCTACTCGCCATTAGCCCGCTCCACTGCCATTCCTCTGACCCAATGAGACTATTCTCTCTCTCGCTCTCCTTCTGCTCCAGCCATTGCAGGGCAGGGAGAGGAAATCGACGGCAATTTTGGTTGTTGTTTTTGAATGCCGCGTTTTGCTTCGCAGAGGCGCCGAAGCGCTCCGCTGGGGGGCGGAAGATATTTCACATCGAATATGTGTGAAGGCACCCTCTCCCCTTAATATAGTGAAATAGTGCAATCCAGCATACAAGAGCGGACGATAGGACAGTCACCGTACCGCACCTCGAGAGTGGAAGTTGTTTGATCGTTTGTTAGGCAAGGTTAAACCCGACTGTTCGCGAACAGCCGAATAACCGGTTCGGACTTACAATAGAGCGCAACATCATGATGCTGCTGCTGTCGCGGCTTAAATGTGGTGATGGCGACGTGCAGCGCCGAGAGTAATAATGTTCGAATTGGGGAGACAGACCTGGCTAGTGAAATTCATGAATCGGCGGCTCCTGCCATTCCTCTGACCCCATGAGACTATTTTTCTCTCTCTCTCTCTCTCTTCTTCTGCTGCTGCTGCTTATATCAACCGTTACAGGGCAGGAAGGGGAAAAGCTTGACAACAACTTTGGTTGTTGTTTTTGAATGCAGCGCTTTGCTTACATGAAGGCGCCCGGCGCTCGCTGGGGGCGGAAGATATTCCACCGAATAGGTGTGTGACACCCTCTCCCCTTAATATGGTGAAATAGTGCAATCAGCATGCAAGGCGGACGATAGGACAGTCACCGTACCGCACCTCGAGAGTGGAGGTTGTTTGATCGTTTGTTAGGCAAGTTTAAAACCTGACTGTGCGAGAACAGCCGAATAACCCTGTTCGGGACTTATTGGTAGACACAACATCATGATGCTGCTGCTGTCACGGAAACCGTGGTGGCGACGTGTGCGCCGAGAGAGAGTAATAATGTTCAATAGGTAGACAGACCTGGCTAGTGAAATTCATAGATCGCCCTCCACAGCCATTCCTCTGACCCCATGAGACTATTTTCTCTAAAAAACCTTCTGCTGCTCCAGCCAATACAGGGCAGGGAAGGGAAAGCCACGGCAGCTTTGGTTGTTGTTTTTGAATGCAGCGCTTTGCTTCGCAGAGGCGCCGAAGCGCTCCGCTGGGGGGCGGAAGATATTCCACACAGAATAGGTGTGTGAAGGCACCCTCTCCCCTTAATATAGTGAATTAGTGCAATCCAGCATACAAGAGCGGGACGATGGGACAGTCACCGTGCCGCACCTCGAGAGTGGAAGTTGTTTGATCGTTTGTTGGGCAAGTTAAAAGCCGACTGTTAGCGAACAGCCGAATAACCCGGTTCGGACTTACAATGACGCAACATCATGATGCTGCTGCTGTCGCGAAACCGTGAGTGGCGACGTGTGCGCCGAAGGGAAATAATGTTCAATTGGGAGACAGACCTGGCTAGTGAGAATTCATAGATCGCGCTCCACTGCCATTCCTCAGTGACCCCTTGAGACTATTTTCTCTCTCTCTTCTTCTACTGCTGCTGCTGCTCCAGCCATTGCAGGGCAGGGAAGGGAAAGCGACGGCGATTTTGGTTGTTGTTTTTGAATGCCGCGCTTTGCTTCGCAGAGGCGCCGAAGCGCTCCGCTGGGGGGCGGAAGATATTTCACACCGAATATGTGTGCGAAGGCACCCTCTCCCCTTAATATAGTGAAATAGTGCAATCGAACATATAAGGGCGGACGTTTTCATCACCGTCTCCCACTCGGTGTGTGTGCAGATTCTCGGATCATTTTGTAAAGTATGCTCGACCCCCGATTGACTTTGACGGTCTCCCATTCGGGTGTGCAAGTTTCCGTAGTATGCTATTAAATCGACCCCCGATTGACTTTGACTGTCTCCCATTCGGGTGTGCAAGTTTCTGTAGTATTCTATCAAATCGACCCCGATTGACTTTGACGGTCTCCCATTCGGGTGTGCAAGTTTCTGTAGTATGCTATTAAATCGACCCCCGATTGACTTTGACGGTCTCCCATTCGGGTGTGCAAGTTTCTGTAGTATGCTATTAAATCGACCCCCGATTGACTTTCACTGTCTCCCATTCGGGTGTGCAAGTTTCTGTAGTATTCTATTAAATCGACCCCCGATTGACTTTCACTGTCTCCCATTCGGGTGTGCAAGTTTCTGTAGTATGCTATCAAATCGACCCCCGATTGACTTTGACGGTCTCCCATTCGGGTGTGCAAGTTTCTGTAGTATGCTATCAAATCGACCCCCGATTGACTTTGACGGTCTCCCATTCGGGTGTGCAAGTTTCTGTAGTATGCTATTAAATCGACCCCCGATTGACTTTGACTGTCTCCCATCCGGGTGTGCAAGTTCTCTGTAGTATGCTATCAAATCGACCCCCGATTGACTTTGACGGTCTCCCATTCGGGTGTGCAAGTTCTCTGTAGTATGCTATCAAATCGACCCCCGATTCACTTTGACGGTCTCCCATGCGGGTGTGGAACTTCTCTGGTATGTTGTATAATATGACCGCGGTGCCCCTACCCCTTACTATAGTGAAATAGTGCCATCCAGTGTACAAGGGCGGACGCTTTCATCACCGTCTCCCACTCGGTGTGTGCACATTCTCGGATCATTTTGTATAGTATGCTATTAAATCGACCCTCGATTGACTCTGACGGTCTCCCATTCGGGTGTGTAAGTTCACTGTAGTATACTATTAAATCGACCCCCGATTGACTTTGACGGTCTCCCATGCGGGTGTGGAACTTCTCTGTAGTATGCTTCTCAAATCGACCCCCGATTGACTTTGACGGTCTCCCATTCAGGTGTACAAGTTTCTGTAGTATGCTATCAAATCTGACCCCGATTATTTTGGCGGTCTCCCATTCGGGTGTGCAAAGTTTCTGTAGTATGCTATTAAATCGACCCCGATTGACTTTGTGGTCTCCATTCGGGTGTGCAAGTTTCTGTAGTATGCTATTAAATCGACCCCGATTGACTTTGACTGTCTCCCATTGGTGTGCAAGTTTCTGTAATGCATGCTATCAAATCGACCCCCGATTGGCTTTGACGGTCTCCCATTCAGATTGTGCAAGTTTCTGTAGTATGCTATTAAATCGACCCCCGATTGACTTTGACGGTCTCCCATTCGGGTGTGCAAGTTTCTGTAGTATGCTATTAAATCGACCCCCGATTGACTTTGACTGTCTCCCATTCGGGTGTGCAAGTTTCTGTAGTATGCTATCAAATCGACCCCCGATTGACTTTGACGGTCTCCCATTCGGGTGTGCAAGTTTCTGTAGTATGCTATTAAATAGACCCCCGATTGACTTTGACGGTCTCCCATTCGGGTGTGCAAGTTTCTGTAGTATGCTATTAAATCGACCCCCGATTGACTTTGACTGTCTCCCATTCGGGTGTGCAAGTTTCTGTAGTATGCTATCAAATCGACCCCCGATTGAATTTGAAGGTCTCCCATTCGGGTGTGCAAGTTTCTGTAGTATGCTATTAAATCGACCCCCGATTGACTCTGACGGTCTCCCATGCGGGTGTGGAACTTTTTTGGTATGTTGTACAATATGACCGAGGTGCCTCTACCCCTTACTATAGTGAAATAGTGCCATCCAGCGTACAAGGGCGGACGTTTTCATCACCGTCTCCCACTTGGTGTGTGCAGATTCTCGGATCATTTTGTATAGTATGCTATTAACGACCTCGATTGACTCTGACGGTCTCCCATTCGTGTGCAAGTTTCTGTAGTATGCTAATAAATCGACCCCGATTGACTTTGGATCACCCCATTCGTGCAAGTTTCTGTAGTATATCAAATCGACTCTCGATTGATTCTTGGACGGTCTCCCCATCTGCAAGTTTCTGTAGTATGCTCTTAAATCGACCCCCGATATACTTTGACGGTCTCCCATTCGGGTGTGCAAGTTTCTGTAGTATGCTATTAAATCGACCCCCGATTGACTTTGACTGTCTCCCATTCGGGTGTGCAAGTTTCTGTAGTATGCTATTAAATCGACCCCCGATTGACTTTGAGTGTCTCCCATTCGGGTGTGCAAGTTTCTGTATTTTGCTATCAAATCGACCCCCGATTGACTTTGACGGTCTCCCATTCGGGTGTGCAAGTTTCTGTAGTATGCTATTAAATCGACCCCCGATTGACTTTGACGGTCTCCCATTCGGGTGTGCAAGTTTTTGTGGTATGCTATCAAATCGATCCCCGATTGACTTTGACGGTCTCCCATTCGGGTGTGCAAGTTTCTGTAGTATGCTATTAAATCGACCCCCGATTGACGTTGACGGTCTCCAATTCGGGTGTGCAAGTTTCTGTAGTATGCTATCAAATCGACCCCCGATTGACTTTGACGGTCTCCCATTCGGGTGTGCAAGTTTCTGTAGTATGCTATTAAATCGACTTCGATTGACTTTACCACTCTATCTGGGTGTGCAAGTTTCTGTAGTATGCTATCAAATCGACCTCGATTGACTTTGACGGTCTCCCATTCGTGCAAGTTTCTGTAGTATATTAAATCGACCCCCCATTGACTTTGACTGTCTCCCATCTGCAAGTTTCTGTAGTATGCTATTAAATCGACCCCCGATTGACTTGACTGTCTCCTATCTGGGTGTGCAAGTTTCTGTAGTATGCTATTAAATCGACTCGATTGATTCTAATTGTCTCCTAATTCGGTGTGCAAGTTTCTGTAGTATATATCAAATCGACCCCTGATTGATTTTTGACGGTCTCCTATTCGGGTGTGTGTTTCTGTGGTATGTTATTAAATCGACCTCGATTGATTTTGACGGTCTCCCCATTCGGGTGTGCAAGTTTCTGTGGTATGCTATCAAATCGATCCCCGATTGACTTTGCCGGTCTCCCATTCGGGTGTGCAAGTTTCTGTAGTATGCTATCAAATCGACCCCCGATTGACTTTGACGGTGTCCCATTCGGGTGTGCAAGTTTCTGTAGTATGCTATTAAATCGACCCCCGATTGACTTTGACGGTCTCCCATTCGGGTGTGCAAGTTTCTGTGGTATGCTATCAAATCGATCCCCGATTGACTTTGACGGTCTC
>NW_024720927.1:0-6792 GCF_018991925.1 Homarus americanus | reverse complement strand
GTGTCAGGGCCAGGCACCCCTTTAGGTCCATGACCCGGGGTGTGAGGGCTGTGCACCCTTTTAGTGCCACGACCCGGGGTGTGAGGGCCGGGCACCCCTTCAGTGTCATGAAACGGGGTGTGAGGGTCCGGCTCCCATTCCGTATGATGAAACGGGGTGTGAAGGCAGGGCACCCCTACAGTGCTGCGAACCGGGGTGTGAGGGCCAGTCACCCCTTCACATGACCCGGGGTGTGAGGGTCGGGCACCCCTTCAGTGCCATGAATCGGGGTGTGAGGGTCGGGCACCCCCTTCAGCACCATGACCCGGGGTGTCAAGGCCGGGCTCGATTTCAGTGCCATGAATCGCGGTGTGAAGGCCGGGCACCCCTACAGTGTTGTGAACCGGGGTGTGAGGGCCGGGCACCCCTTCAGTGCCATGAATAGGGGTGTGAGGGCCGGGCACCCCTTTAGGTGCATGACCCGGGGTGTGAGTGCCATGCACCCCTTTAGGTCCAATACCCGGTGTGTGAGGGCCGTGAACCCCTTCAGTGACATGAAACGGGGTGTGAGGCCCGGGCTTCCCGACAGAGCTATGAACCGGGGTGTGAGGGCCGGGCACCTATTCAGTGCCATGACCCGGGGTGTGAGGGCCGTGAACCCCTTCAGTGACATGACCCGGGGTGTGAGGGCCGGGCACCCCTTAATTGCCGTGAAACGGGGTGTGAGGCCCGGGCACCCCGACAGAGCTATGAACTGGGGTGTGAGGGCCGGGCACCCTTTCAGTGCCATGAATCGGGGTGTGATGGCCGGGCACCCCATCAGCTCCATGACCCGTGGTGTGAGGACCGGGAACCGCTTCAACCCCATGACCCAGGGTGTGATGGCCGGGCACCCATTCAGTGACATGACCCGGGGTGTGAAGGCCGGGCACCCCTCCAACACCATGACCCGGAGTGTGAGGTCCGGGCACCCCTTCATTGTCATGAACCGGGGTGTGTCGGCCGGGCACCCCTTCAGTGCCATGAACCGGGGTGTGAGGGCCAAGCACCCCTTCACATGACCCTGGGTGTAAGGGCCGGGCTCCCAATTAGCACTATGACCCGGGGTGTGAGGGCGGGGAACCCCTTCAGTGACATGACCTGGGGTGTGAGGGCCGGGCACCCCTTCAGTGACATGACTCGGGGTGTGAGGGCCGGGCACCCCTCTAGCACCGTGACCCGGGGTGTGAGGGCCGGGAACCGCTTCAACCCCATGACCCGTGGGGTGAGGGCCGGCCAACCCTTTAGGTCCATGACCCCGGGTGTGAGGGCCGTGCACCCCTTCAGTGCCATGACCCGGGTTGTGAGGGCTGGGCACCCCTTCAGTGTCATGAACCGGGGTGTGAGGGCCGGGCACCCCTTCACATGACCCGGGGTGTGAGGGTCGGGCACCCCTTCAGAGAAATGAATCGGGGTGTGAGGGCCGGGCACCCCTTCAGCACCATGACCCAGAGCGTTAGGGTGGCAGGGCTCGGAATTCAGCCAAGAATCGGGTGGTGAGGGCCGGCCATCCCTTTTAGTGAGACAGCGACCTGGGGTGGAGGTCTGCACCTCCAGCACCATGACCCGGGGTGTGAGGGCCTGTCACTCCTTCAGTGCCATGACCCGGGGTGTGAGGGCTAGTCACCCCTTCAGTGCCATGACCCAGGGTGTGAGGGCCGGGCTCCCCTTCAGTGACATGACCCAGGGTGTTAGGGCCGGGCTCGATTTCAGTGCCAAGAATTGGGGTGTGAGGGTCGGGCACCCCATCAGCATCATGACACGGGGTGTGAGGGCCGGGAACCGCTTCAGCCCCATGATCCGGGGTGAGGGCTGGGCACCCCTTTATTGACATGAATTGGGTGTGAGGGCCAGGCACCCTTCTTCACTGCTGGGCGACCCATAGGTGTGAGGGCTGGAACCTCTTCCAGTGTCATGAACTGCTTGAGGCCGGGCACCCTTTCAGTGCGATGAAACGGGGTGTGAGGGCCGGGCTCCTCTACAGTGCTGCGAACCGGGGTGTGAGGGCCGGGCACCCCTTCACATGACTCGGGGTGTGAGGGTCGGGCACCCCTTCAGTGCCATGAATCGGGGTGTGAGGGTCGGGCACCCCTTCACATAACACGGGGTGTGAGGGCCGGGCACCTTTTCAGTGCCATGACCCGGGGTATGAGGGCTGGGCTCGATTTCAGTGCCATGAATCGGGATGTAATGGCCGGGCACCCCTCCAGCACCATGACCCGGGGTATGAGGGCCGGGCACCCCATCAGAACCATGACCCGGGGTGTGAAGACCGTGCAGCCCTTCAGTACCATGACCCGGGGTGTGAGGGCTAGGCACCCCTTAAGTGCCATGATCCGGAGTGTGACAGCTGGGCACCCCTTCAGTGACATGACACAGGTGTGAGAGCTGCACCCTTTTCATTTACATGACCCGGGGTGTGAGGGCTGGCACCCCTTCAGCACCATGAGACCTGGAGGTGAGGGCTGGGCGCACACCTTCAGTGCTGGCGACCCGGGTGTGAGGGCCGGGCACCCCTTCAGCACCATTACCCAGAGTGTTAGGGCCGGGCTCGATTTCAGTGCCAAGAATCGGGGTGTGAGGGTCGGGCACCCCATCAGCATCATGACCCGGGGTGTGAGGGCCGGGAACCGCTTCAGCCCCATGATCCGGGGTGTGAGGGGCGGGCACCCCTTTAATGACATGACCCGGGGTGTGAGGGCCAGGCACCCCTTCACTGCCATGACCCGGGGTGTGAGGGCCGAGCACCCCTCCGACACCATGACCCGGGGTTTGAGGGCCGGGCACCCTTTCAGTGCCATGAATCGGGGTGTAAAAGCCAGGCACCCCCTCAGCACCATGACCCGGAGTGTGAGGGACAGGCACCCCTTCAGTGCCATGACCCGGGGTGTGACGGCCGGGCACCCCTCCAGCACCATGACCCGGGGTGTGAGGGCCGGGAACCGCTTCAACCCCATGACCCATGGTGTGAGGGCCGGGCACCTCTTCCTGTGCCATGACCCGGGGTGTGAGGGTCGGGCACCCCTTCAGTGTCATAAACCGGAGCGTGAGGGCCGGGCACCCTTTCAGTGCCATGAAACGGGGTGTGAGGGCCGGGCACCCCTACAGTGTGCAAACCGGGGTGTGAGGGCCGGGCACCCCTTCACATGACACGGGGTGTGAGGGTCAGGCACCCCTTCAGTGAAATGAATCGGGGTGTGAGGGCTGGGCACCCCTTCAGCACCATGACCCAGAGTGTTAGGGCCGGGCTCGATTTCAGTGCCAAGAATCAGGGTGTGAGGGTCGGGCACCCCTCCAGTGACATGACCTGGGGTGTGAGGGTCAGGCAACCATTCAGTGAAATGAATCGGGGTGTGAGGGCCGGGCACTCCTTCAGCACCATGACCCAGAGTGTTAGGGCCGGGCTCGATTTCAGTGCCAAGAATCGGAGTGTGAGGGCCGGGCACCCCATGAGCACCATGACCCGGGGTGTGATGGCCGGGAACAGCTTCAACCCCATGACCCGGGGTGTGAGTGCCGGGCACCCCTTAGCCACCATGACCCGGGGTGTGAGTGCCGGGCACCCTTTCAGTGCCATGAATCGGGGTGTGAAAGCCGTGCACCCCTTCAGCACCATGACCCGGGGTGTGAGGGCCAGGCACCCCTTCAGTGCCATGACCCGGGATGTGAGGGCCGGGCACCCCTTCAGTAACATGACCTGGGGTGTGAGGGCCGGGCACCCCTTCAGTGACATGACCCGGGGTGTGAGGGCCGGGCACCTTTCCAGCACCATGACCCGGGGTGTGAGGGCCGGGAACCGCTTCAACCCCATGTCCTGTGGTGTGAGGGCCGGGCACCCCTTCAGTGTCATGAACCGGAGTGTGAGGGCCGGGCACCCTTTCAGTGCCATGAAACGGGGTGTGAGGGCCGGGCACCCCTACAGTGCTGCAAATCCGGGTGTGAGGGCCGGGCACCCCTTCACATGACCCCGGGTGTGAGGGTCAGTGTCACGTGCCTGAGCGCTCGGGAACTCGCATAGCGTGAGGCATATGTTCACGCCTGCATTTCATACAAGCTATTAATAAATTGTTGATTGTACTTATTATATTATTTTTGTTCTTAGTTACTTAGGTTAATTGTATATTTATGTATGTTATTAATATGCATCATTGTCTTACTCTGTTAAGTCAACTCAAGAGTAATATTAATTAATTATATGAAATATCCAGCAAATGTCCTGAATCACGTGATATGAGACGCTCTCCTCCCCGCGTGGGCACGCTTCCCCAGTAGCGAAAAACCGTGGCATAGGTTAGACGTGTCCATTCGTTCTCTAGCCTTGACCCTTGTCTAGTGCTTTATCCAGTCTTCTGCAATGCCCTAGGGGTATCAGGTATTAGTGACACGTTTAGTTAGGCCTAGGAAGGGATCCTGGTGGTAAGGTATCTCCTGTTTGGTAGGGATAATCATTTTGTAGTGATTGTTGTATATATATATTTCGTACGTCTTGTGTAATATAGTAATGTTAAGTAATATTTGTTTGGTCTAACTCCTTAAAGCATATTTTCGCCCTTCCGGCATCACTCTTATTTTATTATACACTTACTTATTCCCTTAAATTCATGTTTGCTAGTCATTACTCGCTTTAGAACATAAATTGAATTAATTAATTATCTTCCCTTTTGTGATTCACTTATTTCAACTGTTCTTACTTTTTCAAGTACATTTAGTTGAGTAGGTTTTTGGTGAGGATAATTATTGCCGTGTTCCCTATTTGTACGTTTATTTGTTAATAACTTGGGGTAGGATTCTCTCCCCAAGTATAAAGGGTAGTGGGATCGCGACAGTCAGGCACCCCTTCAGTGAAATGAATCGGGGTGTGAGGCACGGGCACCCCTTCAGCACCATGACCCATAGTGCTAGGGCCGGGAACCGCTTCAACCCCATGCCCCGGGGTGTGAGGGCCGGGCATCCCTTTAGTGACATAACCCGGGGTGTGAGGGCCGGGCACCCTTTCAGTGCCATGAGCCGGGGTGTGAGTGCCGGGCACCCCTTTAGTGCCATGAAACGGGGTGTGAGGGCAGGGCACCCCTACAGAGCTATGAACAGGAGTGTGAGGGCCGGGCACCCTTTCACATGACACGGGGTGTGAGGGCCGGGCACCTTTTCAGTGCCATGACCCGGGGTATGAGGGCCGGGCTCGATTTCAGTGCCATGAATCGGGATGTGATGGCCGGGCACCCCTCCAGCACCATGACCCGGGGTATGAGGGCCGGGCACCCTATCAGCACCATGACCCGGGGTGTGAGGGCCGTGCAGCCCTTCAGTACCATGACTCGGGGTGTGAGGGCTAGGCACCCCTTGGAGGATATGACCTGGGGTGTGAGGGCCGGCATCCCTCCAGCACTATGACCTGGGTTTGAGGGCCGGGAACCCCATCAGCACCATGACTCGGGGTGTGAGGGCTGGGAACCGCTTCAACCCCATGAACCGGGGTGTGAGGGCCGGGCACCCCTCTAGTGACATGACCAGGGGTGTGAGGGCCGGGCACCCCTCCGACACCATGACCCGGGGTTTGAGGGCCGGGCACCCTTTCAGTGCCATGAATCAGAGTGTGAAAGCCAGGCACCCCTTCAGCACCATGATCCGGGGTGTGAGGGACAGGCACCCCTTCAGTTCCATGACCCGGGGTGTGAGGGCCGGGAACCCCTTCAGTGACATGACCTGGGGTGTGAGGGCCGGGCACCCCCTTCAGTGACATGACCCGAGGTGAGGAACAGGCACCCCTTCAGTGCTACAAGTGACCCGGGGTGTGAGGGCCGGGAACCCCTTCAGTGACCTGACCTGGGGTGTGAGGGCCGTTCACCCCTTCAGTTCCATGACCCGGGGTGTGAGGGCCGAGCACCCCTTCAGTGTCATGAACAGGGGTGTGAGGGCCGGGCACCCTTTCAGTGCCATGAAACGGGGTGTGAGGGCCGGGCACCTCTACAGTGCTGCGAACCGGGGTGTGAGGGCCGGGCACCCCTTCACATTACCCGTTGTGTGAGGGTCGGGCACCCCTTCAGTGAAATGAAATGGGGTGTGAGGGCCGGGCACCCCTTCAGCACCATGACCCAGAGTGTTAGGACCGGGCTCGATTTCAGTGCCAAGAATCGGAGTGTGAGAGCCGGGCACCCCATCAGCACCATGACCCGGGGTGTGATGGCCGGGAACCGCTTCAACCCCATGACCCGGGGTGTGAGGGCCGGGCACCCCTTCAGCCACCATGACCCGGGGTGTGAGGGCCGGGCACCCTTTCTGTGCCATGAATCGGGGTGTGAAAGCCGGGCACCCATTCAGCACCATGACCCGGGGTGTGAGGCCCGGGCACCCCTTCAGCACCATGACCCATAGTGCTAGGGCCGGGCTCGATTTCAGTGCCAAGAATCAGGGTGTGAGGGCCGGGCACCCCATCAGCACTATGACCCGGGGTGTGATGGCCGGGAACCGCTTCAACCCCATGACCCGGGGTGTGAGGGCCGGGAACCCGTCAGCCACCATGACCCGGGCTGTGAGGGCCGGGCACCCTTTCAGTGCCATGAAACGGGATGTGATGGCCGGGCACCCCTACAGTGCTGCAAACCGTGGTGTGAGGGCCGGGCACCCCTTCACATGACCCGGGGTGTGAGGGTCAGGCACCCCTTCAGTGAAATGAATCGGGGTGTGAGGGCCTGGCACCCCTTCAGCACCATGACCCAGAGTGTTAGGGCCGGGCTCGATTTCAGTGCCAAGAATCAGGGTGTGAGGGTCGGGCAC
>NW_024720926.1:0-26104 GCF_018991925.1 Homarus americanus | reverse complement strand
GTGTAGATGTGATGAAGGGGGATGATGGTGTGGGGGGAGGTGATGGAGGGGGGAGGTGATGATGTGAGGGGGAGGTGATGGGGAGGGGGAGGTGATGGAGGTGAGAGGGGGGTGGGAGGAGTGGTGGGAGGATGGTGGTGGAGGTGAGAGGCGGGGGAGGTGATAGGGAGGTGTAAGTGGTGATGGAGGTGGAGGAGTGATGATGTGGGGGTGATGTGAAGGAGGTGATGGAGTGGGAGGGGAAGGTGATGATTGGAGTGGGACGATAACATGTGACAAGACAGATGGGATGATGATGAGGGGAGTGATGGGAGGTGATGAGGGGAGGGGAGGTGGGAGGGAGGAGGGGGGAGGTATTGAGGGAGTGATTTAGGTGAGGGTGGGGAGGTGATGGGTGAGGGGAGGTTGATGAGGGATGCGTGGGGTGTGAGGGGGTGTGGAGGTGTGTGGGGGAGGTGGATGAGGGGTGTGAGGCGTGGGGATGGGATGGTGTGAGGCGGTGACATGAGATGGGGGAGGTGTGGGAGGAGGATGAGTGGGAGGTGATGGGGGAGGTGATGGAGGGGTGGGATGGGGATGTGTGGAGGTGTGGGGGGAGGTGATGGTGTGAGGAGAGGTGGAGGAGGTGAGAGGTTGGGGAGGTGGTGAGGGGAGGGAGTGGGGGAGGAGATAGAGGGTGTGAGGCGTGGGAAGGTGATGGAGGAGGAGGCGTGGGGAGTGTGGAGGAGTGTGTGAGAGGCCTGGGGAGACGATGATACTGAGATACGCAGACCTGTGATGTAAGATGCGACAGATGATGATGTGATGTGAGTGATGAATGGGAGTGGAGGGGGAGGACAAGAGTAAATGTAATATGTGAGGGGAGGCATGGGGAGGTGATGGATGGGAGGATGTGGGAGGAGAGGAGAGGATGGAGGTGGGGAAGGTGGACATGGGGTGAGTAAGAGGGGGGAGGGAGGACGGAGGAGAGGTGGGAGGTGATGGAGGTGAGAGAGGAGAGACGGGATGCGGAGATGTAAAGGGTGAGATGAGGCTTGAGGGATGCCAGAGAGGAGGGGAGGAGAGGGGGAGAGACGGGGAGATGAGGAGGCAGAGAAGTGGAGAGGTGATGGAGGGCATGGGGGGAGGTGATGGAGGGAAAATGGGTGAGCTGGATGATGGTGAGGCGTGAGGAGGAGAGTGGGAGGACGACAAAGATGAGGGGGAGGTGATGGAGTGTGAGGCGTGGGGAGGTGGATGGGTGTGAGGCAATGATGATGGGAGGTGAGAGGGGGGAGATGTGATGGGAGGTGAAAGGCGCAGGAGGGGTGGATGGGAGGTGAGAGCAAGAGCGTGAGGTGATGAGGGGTGAGGCGTGGGGGAGGCGACGGAGGTGAAAGGGGGGAGTGGATGATGGTGATGTGGTGATGCGATTTCTGGGGATAAGAGACGTGAGCGGCACCGATGCGAAGAAAGGACGAAGAGAGCGCGAGCGAGCGACGATGGTCAGACGCGAGCAGAGAGGCGTGATGCGCGTGACGGAGGCGCAGGGGATGCGATTGAGGCGAGTGAGCAGAGACGATGGAGGCGATGAAGCGAGTGCGGTGATGCGACGAATGTGATACGCGTGAGATGCGACCTGATAAAGATGCAGAACGCGACGATGATGAGGCGAGAAGATGCGACGAGAGTGACAAGAGGATGCGAGCGCGATGAGCAAGAGCAGATGCTGGCGGCGATGAGCGTGAGCATGTGATGCAACAATGGGTGAGGCGATGCGACGACGACATGAGATGCGGCGATGCGCACGGATGCGTGAGGCGCGCGACGGGATGGCGTGATGCGGCGATGCCACGGATGGGCGTGATAACGCGGTGATGCGACGAGGAGATGCGTGATCAATGGCGCGAGAGACGACGGAGGAAGCAGATGATGAGGCGATGAGCGCGAGGGGAAGACGAGATGCGCAGGACGTGATGAGGTCAGACAAGAGATGAATGGAGTGTGCAGAGAGGCGGCGAGCGCGACGGCGGCGATATGCGGAGGGGAGGAGACGGATGTTATGGCGCGTGATGCGACGATGTCGCTTTATGATGCGACGGAGTGCGTGATGTTTTTCGTGATGCGATTATGAGGGGAGGCTTGGGATGAGGTGAGAGGAGGAGGATGGGAGGGTGTGGAGGCGTGGGGGAGGGGGATTGGAGTGGGTGAGACGTGGGGGAGATGATGAGCAAGTGAGGAGGCGTGGGGAGGCAGATGAACGGTGGAGGTGTGGGGGATAAGAGATGATGTGATAGAGATGACGATGATGCAGACAAGACAAGAGATGTAAGACAGAGGGGAGGTGATGGGAGGAGTGGGGGAGGTGGATGGAGGTGAGAGGGGGATGGATGGAGGTGAGACAGAGGATGAAGGGTGAGGTGTGGGGAGGTGATGGAGGTGAGGTGTGGGGAGGTGGATGGAGGGAGGAGGTGGGGAGGTGATGAATGGGTGGAGGATGGGGAGGTGATGAGATGTTAGGCGGAGGGATGTGACGAATGCGTAGGGGAGGACAAGGAGAGACGAAGGAGGTGATGGAGGGAGGTGTGAGATGTGGTGAGGTGATGAGGTGGGGAGGGAGGGGAGAGAGGTGGGAGAGGAGGGTGAGGCGGGGGGAGGTGATGAAGGGGGAGGTGAGGGGATGGGTGAGAGGAAGGGGATGAAGGAGGGAGAGGCAGGGAGGTGATGGAGGTGAGAGGCAAGGAGGAGATGAAGGGGGAGAGGCGAGGGGGAGGTGGATGGAGGGTGAGAGGCGGGGAGATGATGATGGAGATGGGGAGGTGGTGATGGAGGAGAGAGGCGTGGGGGAGGTGATGATGGGTGGGAGGGGGGAGGTGATGGGACTGAGAGAGTGATGGGGGATGAAGGAGGGGTGAGGTGATGGAGAGAGAGAGGGGAGGTGAGATGGGAGGGGAGAGGATGAGGGGGAGGTGACAAGGGGTGAGAGTGAGGGGAGGTGATGTGGGAGGGTGAGGTGTGCAGGAGGGTGATGGAGGAGAGGTGGGGGAGGTGATGGCGGGATGTGATGGCAGAGATGTATGTGATGCGATTGGACGGATGACAAGATGATGGAGGGGGGAGGATGAAGAGGCGTGGGGGAGGTGGATGGAGGAGGAGGGGGAGGTGGGGGGAGATGATGGAGGTAGGGGGAGGTGGAGGAGGAGGTGAGGATGGGAAGGTGACAGAGGTGAGAGGGGAGGGGAGGTGATGGAGGGTGAGAGGCGGGGGGAGGTGATGGAGGTGAGAGGCGAGGGGGAGGTGATGGAGGGTGTGAGGCGTGGGGAGGTGATGGAGGGTGAGAGGGAAGATGATGGAGGGTGAGATGCGGGGAGGACTATGTGTGTGGGGGAGAAGACATGGTGAGTGATGGGATGAGTGAGTGATGATGGGATGAAGGGGAGGACAGAGAGGTGGGGAGAAGGAATGGGAGAGGCGAGGGGGAGGTGATGAGGTGAGGCGTGGGGGGAGGTGATGGAGGTGAGAGGTGGGGGAGGTGATGAAGGTGTGTGAGGCGTGGGGAGGTGATGGAGGTGAGGTGTGGGGAGGATGAGGGTGGGAGGGGGGGATGTGATGGGAGGTGTGAGGCGTGGGGGAGGAATGTGATGGTGAGAGGTAGATGAGCAGAGGCTGGAAGATGACAGATGCAGATGATGTGATGTGACAGATGGGAGGAGGCGTGGGGAAGGTGATGGAGGGGGAGGCGTGGGGGAGGTGATGAGATGTGAGGTGATGGAGGTGAGGGGGAGGTGATGGGAGGTGAGGTGGGGGAGGTGATGGAGGAGTGTGGGGGAGGTGATGATGAGAGGTGAGGGGAGGATGGAGGGTAGAGGGCGTGGGGGAGGTGATGAAGGGGGTGAGGATGTGGGGAGGTGATGGAGGGTGTGGGGGCGTGGGGAGGTGGTGGGTGTGTGTGGGGGTGTGGAGGGTTAGGCGTGGGGAGGTGATGGAGGTGTGGCGTGGGGAGGTGAAGGTGTGAGGCGTGGGGAGATGATGGGAGGTGAGAGGTGTTGAGTGGAGGTGAGTGAGAGGTGAGGACATGAAAGAGTGTGTGAGGGTAGGGTGGGGAGGTGAAGAGAGGTGGGGGGTGGTTGGGAGGGGTGATGAGGTGTGAGGATGATGAGGGAAGAGGGGAGAGGTGGATGGGTGTGAGGAATGGGAGGTAGGAGTGTGAGGGTGAGGGAGGCGGGGGATGGTAGGGATGTGAGGTGAGGAGGTTTGGAGGAGAGGACATGGGGGGGATGTTGTCAGAGGTGGATGGGAGGAGGATGGGGATAGAGATAGGAGGCAATGGTGGATGTCTGAGGAGATGAGTGAGACGGAGACGATGTGTGATGGAGTGTGGTGATAGGGATGAGGTGATCATGGGAGAGTATGGGATGGTAGGTAGTGAGGAGGTGATGAGGGTGGGATAAGGCGTGGGAGGTGGAGGTGAGGTGGAGTGTGAGGCGTGGGGGAGTGATGGAGGTGAGGCAGGGGAGGTGGGGGTGTGAGGCGTGGGGAGGTGGAGGTGGGAGGCGGGGGAGGTGGAAGGTGTGGGGAGCGTGGGGAGGTGAAAGGTGTGAGGCGTGGGGGATGGAGGGTGGGAGGGCGTGGGGAGGTGATGGAGGTGTGAGGTGTGGGGAGGTGATGGAGGTGAGAGGTGTGGGAGAGGTAGTGGAGGATGTGAGGGGCGGCGTGGGGGGAGGTGATGGAGGTGGGGGCGTGGGGGAGGTGATGGAGGGTGAGGGAGGGCGGGGGGAGGGTGGAGGGAGGGTGAGGCGTGGGGATGAGTGGAGGTGATGGGTGTGGGGGAGATGATGGAGGGTGAGAGGTGTGGGGGGAGGTGATGGAGGTGGAGAGGGGCAGGAGGGGGTGATGGAGGTGAGGGCAGGGGGAGGTGATGGAGGGTGTGTGGAGAGCGTGGGGAGGTGATGGGTGTGAGAGGCGGGGGGTGTGGAGGGTGTGGGGGCGTGGGGGTGATGGAGGTGGAGGCGTGGGAGATGATGGAGGTGAGAGGCGTGGGGAGGTGATGGGGTGTGAGGTGTGGGGAGGTGATGGAGGTGAGGGAGGTGTGGGGAGGTGGTGGGTGTGAGGCGTGGGGAGGTGATGGATGGGTGGGAGGCGTGGGAGGTGGAGTGGAGGTGTGAGGGCGTGGGGAGGTGGAGGTGTGAGGCGTGGGGAGGTGTAGGGTGGGAGGCGTGGGGGATGGTGGAGGTTGAGAGGAGCGTGGGGAGGTGGGGTGTGAGGTGTGGGGGGAGGTGGGGTGGGGGCGTGGGGGAGGGTGTGGGGGTGTGGGGGTGGGTGGGTGGGGCGTGGGGGAGGTGGTAGGAGGAGGTGTGAGGCGGGGAGGTGATGGGAGGTGAGAGGCGTGGGAGGTGGGATGGGAGGCAGGGGGAGGTGGAGGTGAGGCGTGGAGGAGGTGGGAGAGGAGGCGTGGGGAGGTGTGGAGGGTGTGAGGGGCGTGGGAGGTGGGGTGAGAGGCGTGGGGGAGATGGTGGAGGTGAGAGGTGGGGAGGTGATGGAAGGTGTGAGGTGTGGGGGAGGTGGTGGAGGTGAGGCAGGGAGGTGAGTTAGGGTGGGACGTGGGGAGGTGGAGGTGGGGAGGCAGGGGGTGGAGGTGGGAGGCGTGGGGAGTGATGGAGGTGAGAGGAGGGAGGGAGGTGATGGAGGTGTGAGGCGTGGGGGAGGTGATGGGAGGTGTGTGAGGGCGTGGGGGGAGGTGGTGAGGGTGAGAGGCGTGGGGGATGATGGAGGTGAGGAGGCGTGGGAGGTGATGGGGAAGGGTGTGAGGAGTGTGGGGGAGGTGATGGAGGGTGTGAGGCGTGGGGGAGTGGAGGTGTAGGCATGGGGGAGGTGGAGTGGGAGGTGTGGGAGCGGGGGGGGAGGTGGGTGTGAGGCGTGGGGGTGGGGTGGGGGTGGGGGTGTGGGAAGGTGATGGAGGGTGTGAGGCGTGGGGGAGGTGATGGGGTGAGAGGAGGCGTGGGGGAGGTGGAGGTGTGGGGCGTGGGGAGGTGATGGGGGTGGGGCTGTGGGGAGAGTGGAGGGTGTGGGGCGTGGGTTGGGAGGTGTTGGGGGGAGGGTTGAGGGTAGAGGTGTGGGGAGTGTGGAGGTGTGAGGCGTGGGGAGTGTGGAGGTGTGAGCGTGTGGAGATGGTGATTGGAAGCTGTGGGGGAGGGATGGAGGTGAGACGTGGGGAAGGTGATGAAGGTTGAAGGCGTGGGGAGGTGATGGAGTGTGGGAGGTGTGGGGGAGTGATGGAGGTGAAGGCAGTGAGGAGAGTGTGATGAAGTTGGGGAGGTGAGGGTTGGAGGTGTGGAGGTGGAGAGGAGGGGGAGGGGGGGAGGTTGGGGGCGTGGGGAGGTGATGGAAGTGTGGGGAGCGTGGGGAGGTGATGGAGGTGAGGCGTGGGGAAGGTGATGGAGGTTAGAAGGCGTGGGAGGTGATGGAGGTGGGAGCGGGGGGGTGATGGGGTGTGGGGCGTGAGGAGGTAGGTGGAGTGCTGTGGGGTGGTGTGGAGGTGTGGGGCTGTGGGGGAGATGATGGGGGTGTGGAGCTGTGGGGTGGAGGTGGAGGGTGGGGGCGTGGGGGAGGTTTTGGAGGGTGTGAGGCTTGGGGAGGTGATGGAGGGTGTGGGGGAGTGGGGGGAGGTGGTGGAGGTGTGGGACGTGGGGAGGGTGTCAGGGGGTGAGGCGTGGGGTAGGTGTGGATGGTGTGAGGCGTGGAGGTGTAGGAAGGTGAGAGGTTCGGGGGAGATGTGGATGTGAGGGTGGGAGGTGGTGGGGGTGATGGATGGTGTGAGAGGTGAGGTGTGGGCGTGGTGAGTGTGAGAGGTGGGGGTGTGGGGAAGTGATGGAGGTGGGGAGTGGGGGAGGTCTGATAAAGAAGGTAGTGGTCATAGAGGATGTGGAAGATGATGGAGGTGTGAAGGTGGAAGGTGATCAGGAGATAGTGGGGATGTGATCAAAGGTGAAAGTGCTGAGGTGAGGGTGATGGAGGGTCTGTGGTGTGGGGAGGTGATGGGGGTTCATGAGTGTGAGGGAGGTTTGTGGAGGTTTGAGGCCGTGGGGATGTGATGAGAGGTGAATGGAGTGTGGATGGAGACGTGGGTGTGAGGTGTGGGGAGGTGATGAAGGTTAGGAAGGCGTGTGGAGTGATGGAGGTGTGAGGCGTGGAGGGAGATGATTGGAGGAGTGGGGGTGTAGGTCAGACAGTGAGAAAGAGGTGTGAGGTGTCTGGAAGGTTGAGGGAGGAAAGCGATGGGGAGGTGATGAGAGTGTAGGGCGTGGAGGGGGAGGTGATGGGGGAGGGTGTGGGGAGGTGATGGAGGGTGTGAGGCGTGGGGAGGTGATGGAAGGGGTGAGGCGTGGGGGGTGATGGGGTGGTGAGGGCGTGGGAGGTGAGAGTGTGAGGGTGTGGGGGAAGGTGATGTGGGTGTGGGGTGTGGGGAGGTGGAGGGTGAGTGTGGGGATGTGATGGAGTGTGAGATGTGGGGAGGTGATGGAGGGTGTGGGGTGTGGGGAGTGATGGAGGGTGTGGGCGTGGGGGGGTGATGGAGGGTGTGAGCGTGGGGAGGTGTGGGGTGTGAGGGCTGTGGGGGGTGATGGAGGTGTAGGAAGCGTGAGGGAGTGAGTGGAGGTGGGCGTGGGGCAGGTGGGAGTGGGAGGCGTGGGAGGTGATGGAGGTGTGGGGGCGTGGAGGAGGTGATGAAGGGTGTGAGGGTGTTGGACAGGTGATGGAGGATGAGAGGCGTAGGAGGTGATGGAGTGTATTGATGGTGATTATGATTTTGAAACAGTTAATTTAGCCAGAAAAATACAGATACAAGTGGATAATAATAACAATTTTGACATGGCGGAGGTAATTGCTAGTCTAGGCTCTCTTAGTGGCGTGATAATACTGTACTGTACATTTATCAGGAAGTATTATGTAACATTTAGTATGGTATCATCTGGAAAAGTACACGTATGTGTGTATCATACGGAGGCGAATTTTTTTGAGTTTGAAAAATCGGCCCATAGGTATTAACGATGTAGTTCTGTGTGCAGGAAATCATGCTGGATCTTCTTCCAGATTTGAAAAGTTTTTCATTTTTTTGCTGATGAAATTTCTTGAAATCTTATGAAATTCATTATTCACCTTTTACCAACACCACTAAATAGCTTATTTAAGTAAAGTAAATGTATCAAGGTTAATTTATTAGGATGAAAATGATCCAGAATAGTGAAACGAATTAGTCTTGGCATTATTAAATTTAATATTCCTTTGAAAACAAAATCATTAAATACAAAAACCGAGTTTTACTACTACGACCGGTGTTGCTGCACCATAGAGAACATGTCTTTCTTGCTTCTGTTTCTACTCATCACCCTCCACCTACAGCCCTGAGCTCTGATGCTTCCTCCTCTCCTGGCTGGCCTGCCGCGTGACTGCTGGCCTCGCTCACTTGCTGTACACAACGCTCTATACTCTAGAGACCTTGGAGGCTTGAGCAGGGACATGTCATAAGGGTTGTCCGGAAAGCTCTGACTTGGAGCAATTGGTGAGGCTGCAGGTAAGAGGGGCTCACTGCCAGCCTGGATGTTATCAGATCTATGAGATCGGTGGTCTTGGCACCTAGATTATTTTGGGGTCTTTACCGGCCCTGAAGGAATCATCACCAACTGATTCGTCATGCCCAGATCTCTCATAAAGTCTCATATCAAGATCTTTTTGACTGCCACTCTTCTCTCCTCCTCATCCTTACTGCAGAGCATTGTCTGCAGAACTGCCTCCAGGATAGGCATACCGGAAGATCTCCTCACAGTCTGCTCCACAATCTGAACAACCTTCCTTGGCTGACTCCTCATGGCTCAAGCTGGAAGAAGAACATGCCTCGGACCTTCGGAGGTGATGATTTGACCTTGGTGTTGAACCAATTTGGCAAGTAGACACTCACGATGAATTGGACAATAAGTCTCAGGTTGTGAAGCTGGTTTCGCCTTTCAGTTTATGATGAGCGACCCAAATTCTGCGAACCTGAGAGCCGTTGTGAGCCACCTAGAATGTGAGACTGGACCTATCTCCAGGTAAGCAAGTCTATCAGGCATGACCCCAGTTTTGATGGCACTGCAAATCATGTAACCATAGTACTGGTCGAGTACTCAGGTCGTCAATGACAGTATGTGCAAAGCTCAACGAGTGGAGAGACCAACTGTGATTTTTCAAAAGCTCAGTTTATTTCTAACTCAGTGGCAGAGTCCAGCATCTTGCCAAGAGGACTGAATATCTGTGTTTGAAAGAGTCTTGCCATCAGCTCCTGGATCAGATATCTGGTAGCATCAATTCGTGTGGAGTCACAAACAATCCAGACCAGCTTCCTCCCCAATCTTCGCTCTAGCCTCCACTGTATGACCCCCCTTACCACCCTGTGTTCGTGTTGGTGCTGTCCCTCTAATAGCCTGCAGGGTCTGGTCTACGATTCCTCTCTCTGTGAGCCAGTTCACAATGTTATCTGCCACTATCTCAGCTGTTCCTGATATGTCATCTTTCTCTGGGTGAGGAAATGCCACACAAATACTTCCCTCTGGTTCACTGCAGCAGGAGTAGCGTTCACCTCCTTCCTTGCGGCGAGAACAACTTGTCAGAATCTCCAACTTTTCGCAAGACACTTTTAGTATCAAACCACTTCTCTCCCATCAAAGAACAAACAATTGATTCCATTTCTCATCTCCTTATCCAAACTCCTCTTGTAGGTTACTGACAGTTTCTCCAAGTTCTCCTTGCTTTGTTATGATCTATCTGCCAGGTGAACATCATCAGGAGTGTTATCAAACCACCGTCAACCCAGGCAGCTGTTTTACTATCTCTGCAGTTTCTCTGCTGAGACCAGTGTGGTGTCGCATGCTGGCCAGAGCTATGCTCTGGATATCTTTCTATTTCGAATCTTATGCCTGGAGGTTTGGGATCATTATTTTCTAGAGTTTGAAGACAAAGTCACCATTCTCTGGTCAGCACTCGGATCAGCCATGGGGAATCATTAAACTCTGAATCAACTTGACTCCAATCATCGGCCTTTTTACCTCCACACTAGGCCTTCTCAAGTCTCTTTTCTCGGCAACTCTTTTTCCTCTTCTGTCTCTCTGTAGCCTCCCCTGTCTCTTGGACTCCGAATATCTTGGCTAGAAATCATGAGAGCCTATCTGAGTATTCTCTCTGTTGGCACGACAAATGCCAGTTCGATCCACAGGAATCTTCAGTTCACGCTTACCGCTTACAGGAGATGTGGGCCTCAGTTTACAGTCACGATCGCATCAAACTCAGGACAGAACAATTATGGGCACTGCAAGTAATTATGTCAAATAACTGGTCCAGTTGCTTGCTGGCTATCATAACTGCAAGTTTTCCTCTCCCAAAGAGAGAATATCTCTTGCCTTTTCCCCAACTGGCTAGCAGTCTCTCACTAATCTTCTTCTGACTTGTTATGACTGGAAGCTTAGACTTCAATTCAGCAGAGTGTACAATGCCAAGACAGCTTTGGTCATATCACTGGCAATGTCTTTGTTTGTGTAAGTTCTTTGGGTTCTTTTCACTGATTTGCCTGATTAAAACACCATATCTCAAAAGCATCTCTCCAATGCTTGAGCAACTCTCCGACTTCAGGAGCTCTTCTGCATAAACCGAATAGTGACTGAGATATGGCTGGATTTTGGTTCTACTCGTCCTGGCACAAGCAGCCATCGCAAAATATTATCAACTATAAATGCATCAGAATCTCTGAAACAGAAAAAATATTGTTAGTTGGGTTGTTAAAGAATAGAGATCAAGAAAGCAATGTTCACTATTTGGTGTAATGCACTAAATGCAGCTGTACGTTAAATTTCCGATAAATTTCACGCTAAAATTTACCTAGGGAAAAGGTTGCAAAATATTGAAACTGAAATTATTTTCTGTTTATATACACTAAAATCTACCATAAAAAGAAACTGATGGGCCATTAGTTTTAGCTGATCTTCCCTCTATGACACACCTAACGTAACATGCCGTTATTAAGAAGTTACGACGATTATCACTTTATTATTTATTTTTTACATTTATATTATAAATTACATATTTTACAGTGGAGTTGATGTACATTAATATGATAAGTGAAGCAATACAACATGGGTTGTATTAAGGTGAAACAAGGGCACAGAACCAGTGAGGATCATGTCTTGACGGCAAATATATAATTATTGCAATGGTAATTTCTATCTATCCACGTGACCATATATGATATAATGGTTTTGGTGGTGTAATGAAAGTAGAGTGTAAACTAAGTGTTACAGAATTATTAATACTTAGACAACAGTTACATTTTAAGGGTGGTTTAAATTTTAAACTTTAAAGGAAGACGTAGTTCTTTGTTCGGATGGGTGGCGGTAAGTTGTTCCACACCTTCACCATGATATTTTATGGAGGTCTGGGACTGAGAGGCGCATGGGGAGAGGGGGGTCTCAGTCGCTCTGGGTGTTTTAAGTTGTATCTCTGATTATTCAGGAACGGAATAATTTTGTCAATCAAGTGATTGACAGATTTATTAACAAATAGGGCATAGCAGTAAGTGTTAGTATCCTCAAATTTTAACCTTTTCAATATAGCAAATTGTTCGTTAGAGTGATAATTTTTTTCAAATTGGTCATTGTCCGCACAACTTTCTTCTGCGCAGTGATCAGGGGTTGTGATTTTGTGGAGCCAGACCTCCCCCACCCATGAGTGTGTGACATTGTTTCAAGTGTTTGTGAACAAGATCAGGACAACGATGCATACCAGGCACCAGAAGACGCTTGATCTCATACATGAAGATGGAACTTGACAATGGATACCGGAGGGCCCTGGGAATCCTTCTAGAGCGCTTCAGCAACAAGAAGTATATAGGCGAAGGAGTAGCCGAGTTGTGGGCAAGGAAGAAACTCACGGGGGATGATGAAGACACTGACGCCCGGAGTTTTAAACACCCTTTTCCGTTGAAGAGGGTCGTCGTGTTTCAACCCGAGTTTTAAAATAAATAAGTCCCAAAGGACACTGCAGTACAGTACATGACGGGGTGGTGTGGCGGTAAAATTAACTAATTCCATTGAAATTAATTTATAATATTGGAACTCATTTTTTTTTTTAAACTCGGGTTGCAACACGACGACCCTCTTCAACGGAAGATGGTGTTTAAAACTCCAGGCGAGAGGGTCTCCATGACCTGGCTGACGAGGCGTGAGACCGTAAGGAGATTGAAGGCTATGCTCGTGTCTACGGAGTGATCACACAACCACGGAGTGTAGCAGTAACCTCACCTGTTGTGTAGAAGGGGCCGGGCGCATCACTCAAGGTGGCTGCATTTAACACCACGAGGCGAGCTAGAGCAATGGGCAAGAAAGCGTCGAAATGTACACAGAGAGTCTGTACCGCCAGAACGAGAGTGGCAAAGGTCAGCTTGGAGGAGAGAAGAAAAGGAGCCTTTCGGCAGAGATGAGACACGCAGTAAACGACGGTGAACATCCTGGAAGAAAAGTTCGATGCAAGTATTAGACGTTATACTGAGAACGCCGACACTTGGTGCCCCTTGGGTGGCAACTAGGAGGAGCCGGGCCACGTGGGCACTGTGCTATTATCACCACGGAACATATGGGCGTAATCAAAGGCGTCTCTGTCTAGGGTCCGCCAGACCGAGGTGGCAGGGCAGTTGGGCGGTAGACATAGCAGTGAACACAACACACAAGAAATTTTGCGTGTGAGGTGAACGAGCTCCAGCTTGTATGGTTGTGTGTGTGTGTGTGTGTGTGTGTGTGTGTGTGTGTGTGTAGCAAAATACCTAAATGCATTGGGAGTACCAACGTCAACAGCCCGTGTATGTGGAAAGTACTCTGGGATTACCGACGTTGACAAGTGAAAGGACACCAAACCCGACGACCACCCATGATTACTGGGAGATACTAACACCCGTGACACGTTAGTGAAAGAGAAAATGATCGTTACCTGGAGTGAAAAATGTACATGTGAAGATATCTTGTAATATAGTCGTGGATGACTATATACCAGTAGTTGTGTTATGAGTATGGATTGGTAGCATAATCAATGTAGCTTGGTGATATGATCAGTGTTCTTTGTGTAAATGTGGTGTTATGTTCAACAGGTTAGGACCAATAAATCATTGCGTCCACGTCATCGAGCTATCATTCCAACCTAATCACTTCATTGCGATTAAACTGTTACTGTTTCCGCCTCCAACGCCGTGCGATGCAAAGGGCCTCCACATACTTGCGCCAGCCATTTCGATCTTGAGCCCTTTCCATGGTTGTATTTAACTCGTCCTCCGTCTCCCTTCTTATAGTTCGGATCCACGTAGGCCATGGTCCTCCTCTTCTTCTCGTTTCGTCCACTCTCCACTCGACCGCCTCTCTCAATACTCTATCCGGACGCACACGCAGAACGTGCCACAGCCATCTCCATCTATTCTTCATCAGCCATTCATCGATATAAGGAACATTTGTGACTTCTCTTATCGTCTCGTTTCTAATACGATCACGCCATCTTATGGGTGATGATTACCTTAAGTGGCAATCAGTGCCGGATTTAGACCTGTGGAGGCCCATGGGCAGCCTCTTTGTGGAGGCCCCCCTCATTATAACTACCCAAGAGAGTGGGGTGGCGAGTGAAGCGAGCCTAAACATCTGGGAGTTCCGGGGGGCGCTGTAAGCCCCCCGGGAAATTTTTGAAACTTGAACGCTTCTTTGGAGAATTTTGAAGCCATATGCAGTTATATTGAGGAAATTAGAATTTCAAGGAGTAGCTAGCCTAATTTCTATCACGCTTCTTGCTGAACATAGTTTTACGTGATGGAATAAATAAACATGAATTTTAAAGAATGAAAATATAAATAATCCAAATGAATAAACAAATAAATAAAATATTGTAATATGTGGAGGCCCCTGGGCAGCTGCCCACTTTGCCCACTCCTGAAACCGGCCCTGATGGTAATGTAGGAGTTTCATTACGTTATTCCCAGGTAGTAGGTAGCAGGCAGCTACCAAACAGGGAGGTACTACCGCCTTGGAAGATATTGGAAGCATAATGTATTGTCTAATGGTAGACCCTGCTGCCATATGGCATTACGAAAATTGTGACCAAGTCCCAGGTTGCTCATCTGACTTTTCTGCCGCATTTACACACCCACTGCAGGGTCTCAATTCTCTCTCTTACTATCGACAACACAACAAATATAACCGTACTCATTCTAGACCTGCTTTACTCATTCTATTTTATTCTCCTATGTCAGCTGATATTAATATTGAAGTGGGGCCTTCTCGAATGGGTCCCACTGGTCGAGAAGGTTGTGGACCCCAGGGCCGACCTGATCATCATCAAGTTACTGGGGCCTCAACTGACGCCACCGCGGTTGCTAGAGGATCGGCTTTTTTCACACTTCATTTTTCTAACATTCGCGGCCTGAGATACAATTTTCCTTCTGTGGAGCACCATCTATTAACCTCTTCCCCCGACCTTTTACAACATTCCAAACTTCAACTGACCAAAGCAGCTTCACCCAAACCATTTCAAGTCTCCAACTACAACCTTTATACCTACTTCCGTTCTAAGGGAGGTGTATGCACCTACTGCAACACACGTACACCCATAGCTCGACTAACGGATCTTGAATCTTCCCTTTACGATGTCATCTGCCTCAAAATATCTATCAACTGTGACTATTTTTCTTTGTTTCCTATACTGTTCTCCCAACTCTACCAACTATTTCGAACTCTTTCACTATCTCACTTCTTGCCATGAGTCGTTGCTATCCACACACCCCAACACAGAGATCCTCTAACCTAAGGGATTGCAATGTACATCACAGAGAGTGGCTTGACTTTGCAAGGGATGACCCAGGTGGAGCTGAGGCACTCTCCTTTACCCTACTTAATGATTTGGAACAAATAATCAAAGACCCCTACACGCGTTCCTGATCGACACGATCAACTTGCTAACAGTGTTGATCTTTGTTTTACCTCTAACCCCACCCCCCTCTAAACGCCAACTATGGTACTATCGGAGGGCAAACTGGCAATCCTTACGAGAATTCTTCACCGACTTTCCTTGGGATGAATGTTGCTTTTCCACTCGGGACGCGTCGGTATGTGCTGCAGCATTGCTGCGGTTATACAGTGCGGTATGAGTGCATTTATCCCATCTTCTACCAAAACTTTCACTTTACAATCATGGTTTGATCGCTCCTGCTCTCTTGCATGCAGGGTGAGAGATAGGGCATATCAAGCTATGAAACTATCTCCATCTCCTTTTGCCCACACCTCTTTCATTACTTCTAGGAATCGTTGTAAGGCTATGCGTCGTAGCCTTTCGACCTGATAACTCTACAGCCAACTCTACCCCTGACAAAGCCAATCCCTTTTGTTAGATGTTCTGGGTAATAAGTTCTATATACAGGAGAGAACACAAACACCTGTATAGTTTTGTAGGTTCGGTTTACTGGATAAGAGTATGTACACAGAGGTGGGTAGCACTGCTCCCTAGCTAAGGTCCGGGTCAACTACCATAGACGACGTATGGCAAGTGATACATTAGCAGCTTCCATACGTCGCCAGGCACATTAATTAAGCGTGTGGGATATGGTAATAACATTGCCACACGCTGCTAGCTAGGCTGAATAAATATAAATGGAGCACATACATAATATACATACATAATACATAATCCAGCATACATAATATACATACACCTCCCTCCCCCCTATACGCTCATAGCAAAGTCTTGAGCGGACCTTTTCTTCTGGATCCGTTCTGAGCGTCGAGGGACTTCATCACTGGGAAGGGTATGGGACTCAACACTGGTGGCGGGGCCAGCAGAAGGCATTGTTACGGGGCGGAGAAAACGGCGGTTCCTCCACCACACACGACCACTGGGTAACCGCACCTGGTAGTCCCGTGACCTGCCGAGACCCATGACTACGCCTACTTTGTCCCAACGTAGGGAGGTCGGGTCCTGAACACGGACTTGGGTGCCGACACTCAACCTGGGGAGAGAACGGGCGTGGTCGTTGTAGCGGGCGACGACGTCCTGAACACGTTCGGCGGCTCGGCGATCACAATCCTCTGTCTTAGCCTGCCACTCCTTGGAGAAGGATTGAGGGTGAGCAGGGACACAAGAACGAAGGGGGCGTCCATACAAAACCTGGGCAGGGGAGCGTCCGGTGTAGTTGGGTGTGTTGCGGAGTTCAAGAAGACCCCGGTCGAAGGCCTCGCAGTCAATGTTCCCAGAAGGGGCCACCTTAAGGATGAGGTGCTTCAAGGATTTGACAGCAGCCTCAGCGTGGCCGTTGGACTGCGGGTAATGGGGCGATGACAACACATGCCGGACTCCCCATCGGTCGAGGAACACAGCAAAGTCCCGGCTTGTGAACTGAGGCCCTCCGTCGGTTCGCAGGCGTACAGGAACGCCCACGTCACGGAAGTAGTGGCGGAACTTGCTGATGGTGGCGGCAGACGTCGTGTCATTACCGCCCTTGATGACAACCGGCCAACCAGAGAGACGGTCGACGATAACCAGGAAGGACTTTCCTGACACACAGAAAAAGTCGGCCGACACAGACTCAAAGGGGCGGGTGGGGTTGTCGTCACTCATGAAGGGTACCTGCTGCTGGCTGGGTTGTAATACGTGGCGGGGCTTACACACCTGGACAGCATTGGAGATGTCGGGGTCGATGCCAGGCCGGAACACAGTCTGTCGTGCACGTCGTTTGGTGGCCTCAGCTCCACGGTGACTGTCGTGAAGGCGAGCCAGGGCGTGGGGACGTGATGCAGCAGGGACAACTACCGAAGGAGAGGTGTCACTGGCCAGAGGTAGGGGTAGGGCGGCAGCAGGGTAGTTGCTGCTCCCTTCATGCACCCTGTTGGCGTAATTTACCTCGAGAATCGGTGTTGGGAAGTCCTGGGAGATGATGGCCAACTCTTGACAATGTCTGTAGGACAGCAAGGGAGTCGGGACACCATTATGCACGTCAATCCAGGCCTGACACGACCTGTTGCCAAAGGTGACATGTGCATAGAGTGAACCCAGGGCTGGGGCCATCTGTGAACCATCTGCCATAAAGCGGAGGTCCTCGGGAGGCGGTCCTAGATCGCTTGGAGAGAGCCCCAAGCATCGCAAATGCTGGGGACCGATGACTGTAGCATCAGCGCCGGTGTCGGGCAACATCTGAAGACGGGATGACACACCGCCGTAGGTCACGATGACGCTGATGTACTGGGGGACTTTGGTCCTGGGATGCGAGGAGTACACCCTCCTAAAATGGGTCGGGCTTTGTCCAGGGTCGTCGTGCCTCTGATTTGGCGACTGTGGGCGGCCCTCACTGGTAGAAGGGCGCCGAAGCTTCCGCCGACGCTGTCCCTTGGGTTCGTGGGTAGGGCAACACTTGTCATAGTGGCCCAGACGACCGCACACATTGCACTGTACGTACTTAGCTGGGCACCGCACTGTGAGCGACCAGTGGCCCATACGGTCACAACTGTTGCAGGTAGACTGAGCAGCTGGACATACCTGTGTTCCGTGCTGCTTACCACAGTTGTTGCAAAATGAACCGGGCGTGGACGTGGTGGGCGAAGGCGTAGGAGCAGACTTCTTGTCCTTCTTGTACCGGGAAACAGCGCGTACAGCTGTAGGGGGAGCTCGGATGGCAGAGGTGGCACACCTGGCAGCCTCATAGGAGCGACATATCGTCAACACATCCTGAAGAGAAGAGGAAGAGTCGAGGGAGGTGAGGCGTTGGACAAGTTCCTCGTCCTTAACACCCATCAGGATCACCTGCTTCAACTGGGTCTCCTCGCACTGCTGGTGGTGGCCTAAACATATATCTACCTCTTCCGAGGCTCTCTTAAGACGTACATAAAAAGCGTCAAAAGACTCACCCTCCATCTGTCTGCAGCTAAACAATTCCCTCCTGCGCAGAGCTTCATTCTGCTGTCCTTTGATGTGCCGTTGTAGAACGTCCAGTACCTCCTCTACAGACAGCGAAGAGGTTGGGGGTACCTGCAACGTATGTTCTAAGACACGCTGAACTTCCAAGGACAGGCACATACGCAGCTGGATGAGTTGTTTAGGCTGTGACAAACTCTGGAGATCCACCATTGTAGCATAATCAGCCCACCGCCGCCGCCATTCGCGAAAAGTCTGGAAATTTACATCAGGCTCCAAGATGGGCGGCGTTTGAGCTGCTGCTTTAGGTGGGGCTGGGGGGCGTGAAGGAAGCATGGATGAGGTATCTGAACCATTCAGTACCGAGGCAGTGTTAGAGCCAGGGGCTTGGTTAACAGTGAGGCGAGATATCAAGGCTTCAAACCGTGCACTGTCTTCCATTCTCCGTTGGTGGTCTCGTTCTGCCTCTGCTTGCCTTCTGTGCTCATCCGCCAAACGTCTGTGAGCTTCATCCTCGCGTCTCTCATCTCTCATAAACTTCATTAAGGCAATTATCTCTGGAGATAACGCTGAATGTTGAGGTGAAGGGCTGCGCGATGTTGTGGGAGCTGGGCCGGCCTGGTCATCCATCTCTGGGGGACTATCATCCGCTTGACTCATCCAGGCGCTGGGTCCACGGCTACGTAAGGCATGAGACATAACTACTTTATCTGTGTACTGTGTCTTAAATCAGTGTTGACCGGTCAGCCCGTCGTATCAACAAGATTTCAGACAAAAAATTTAATTAAATACACAGATAAGTAGGTTATATATATAAAATATATATAATGAAGCCGCGCGGTCAGCAAGTGTTAGTACATGTATGTGTGTGTGTCCCAGGCAGGCAGAGCGTCTCGCCCCAGCTGTGAGGGGGGGTGGAGGCGGCGCTGTGAGGGAGGGGGGTGGAGATAGGAGTAGCTCAGTCGCTCTCTGTAAACGGTCAGAGGAGGGTGCGCTGAGCTCTACACCCCACAAATGCCCAGAACATGCCGTATACCTTGGAAATCCGTTCGAACAAGGTCACACATGAATGGCACGAAACACACAATGCACTAAACACTTCACAGAAAATCACTGTCACTGACACTGCTCAAAGTTGCGAAATTCTTCGAGGGATGACGCGGGGTTGACCCAAGGCGGGGATCCATCAGCCGGCTTTCCACAAACTTGCACTAATCACTCGTAATAATCCAGTAAAACTACGCACTGCGCCATGTTAGATGTTCTGGGTAATAAGTTCTATATACAGGAGAGAACACAAACACCTGTATAGTTTTGTAGGTTCGGTTTACTGGATAAGAGTATGTACACAGAGGTGGGTAGCACTGCTCCCTAGCTAAGGTCCGGGTCAACTACCATAGACGACGTATGGCAAGTGATACATTAGCAGCTTCCATACGTCGCCAGGCACATTAATTAAGCGTGTGGGATATGGTAATAACATTGCCACACGCTGCTAGCTAGGCTGAATAAATATAAATGGAGCACATACATAATATACATACATAATACATAATCCAGCATACATAATATACATACACCTTTGGCACCTTATTCTCCTCTAATTCCACCTGAGACGATTCCTACTCTATTCCTCCTATCCCTGCTCCCCATACTGAACCTATACACTTTCCTACAATCTCCACCCGCAGGGTTGCCGGTGTGTTATCCAGGTTGGATTTGAGTAAGGCGCATGGACCGGACTGAATATCCCCTCGTGTTCTAAGGGAGTGTGCTGAAGCTCTGGCCCCTGTGCCTGCTCGCCTCTTTCGTCTCTGCCTCAAAACCCAAACTTTTCCTTCTTCTTGGAAGCATGCCTTGGTTCAGCCCATCCTGAAGAAGGGTGACCATTCTAATCCCTTTAACTATCGCTCCATTGCCCTAACTTCATCCCTCTTTAAGATTTTCGAAACTATCTCGAACTCCCATTTTCTCCGTCACCTTGAGCAACCATTTTCTTTTGTCGGATCACCAGTATGGCTTTCGCCAGGCGAGATCTACTGGTGATCTGCTCTCCTATTGCACCCATCTTTGGCCATCCTCTCTTAAGGATTATGGGGAAATTTTCGTCGTGGCTCTCGACATCTCCAAAGCATTTGACAGGGTATGGCACAAGTCTTTGCTTTCTAAACTTCCCTCTTATGGTTTCTCTCCCCAACTTTGTTCTCTAATCTCTATCTTGCTTGAGAACCGATCCATGTGCAGTTGTTGTCGAGGGATCGATTTCTCGCTCTTTCTCTACCAATAGTGGTGTCCCACAGGGTTCTGTCCTTTCAACTACTCTCTTCCTTCTTTTTGTCAATGATTTACTTCACACTACAACTAGTTCTATCCATTCTTACGCTGATGATTCTACTCTTCACTCTTCTTCACATTTTCCCCTTCCTCCTAACTCTCAAACTAGATCTGTTTCTAGAGCTGATATCATTTCTTCTATCAATGCAGATCTGTATAGCATATCTGAATGGGAAGGTAGAACCTTAGTTAAATTCAATAGTAATAAAACTTATTATTTACCAATTACACTTTCTAAATTAGATGATCTCCCACCAATTACTTTTCAGGACGCTATCATTCTGTCAAATTTTGAAATAGATATGCTAGGCCTCACCATTTCCTCCAATATGTCCTGGAAATCACACATCCTTAACATAGCTAAAGCTGCCTCCCGAAAGCTGGGAATGCTGTAAAGTTGCCGTAGCTATTTCACTCCTGAGCAGTTGCTTCAAGTATTTAAGGGATTCATACATCCTAACTTGGAGTACTGCTCTCATATCTGGGGTGGCTCTTCTTCTGTCCAACTGTTAGATAGGGTGGAATCAAAGGCATTTCGTCTTATTAACTCTCCTCCTTTAGTTGACAGTCTTTCTTCCCTTTCTCTTCGCCGCAATGTTGCTTTACTCTTTTACAGGTATTTTAACGGGCAATGTTCCGTGGCAAGGCCGTGGGCTCGTAACACACGCCCGCGGTGCCCATCGTTTCTCTGTGGATGTCGGTCACACTAGAATAACCCATTACTGTAAATCCTTCTTTCCTCACACAGCCAAACTGTGGAATGCTCTGCCTTCTTCTGTGTTTCCATTCTTATACAACTGTCTCACTTTAAAAAGCTGGTTTTCCGGCATCTCCGTGGTGTAGGTTAACACAGTATAACCTTTTTCTTCTCTATTTTTAATTTCTTTCTGTTCTTATTTTTTCGCCCCCTAGGCCCTGTTGTGGGTCGTTCAACCTGCGTCCGGGTGGGTCAATTCCCGTAAAATAGAAAATAAAAAATACTACGTATTCTACAATATAAATTGATACTCAAGGTTTGCTGATATGGATGGAGGTCTGGAATTAATGGTGGGTCGCTCTCTGATCGCGGCTTTTACTGAATCTGTTTCTGGTCACGATCGTTAAGGAACTGATTATGGTTAGTAATTTGACATTCAAAAGTAGCTGATAGAATGCGCGCGCAGACAGAGGAATGTAGATTCGCGCATGACTATTATTTTAATCAGGAGTAATTATTTTTTCAGATAACTGAATTGTGTAATATATATACCATATGAATATACATAGGAATACTTAGTAAATTGTAATAAACAAATATAAAAACGGGAAATAATTTAGAGGCTACATGATATGTGCTATAATTTATTCAAGTAAGATAATTAATCCATACCTAAGCCTCAGATCCGGCTATTACTGGTCAATGGTCAATTACAAATTTGATATCAAAATAATTAATTTAATCCTCGTAATAGAGCAGACAGGAGGCAATAGCATTATATTTGGTAATCTGAATGTTAACTGGTTTAAATAGGAAATATTACAGTAGCATTTCATAGCTTGAGAAGGAGTCCTCACTTAATACAATGGTATGGTGATGGGGCAGACCTATACCATTCCACCGGGGCATGGTCCTTCCCCGGCGCCCCCGTCACACCACCACCATCACCAAAGCCTCATTTGAACTTCGATAGGTTAAGAATTTTGTATTTAGATATACCCTTATCGTTACACCTCTAATGCTAGCCTTGTCCAAATCATCATTAATGTCATGGCTAGGGAGATCATTGGCAAACAAGCTTATTGACAGCCTGCTCCACCTGGAACGGTAAGGCTGGATGGTGGTGGTGGTGGAGGTGAGGTATTATGGAGAAGGGAATGGATTAACTGTGTCATGAGGGGTGACCCTTGCTATTGCTACAATGTTTTAGCATGATGTAGATATGTCTACCCTGACAGAGGAGTCCACGTTAGTTCCACCTCACCATTATCGGCTCTTGTTCTTCCCTGTGTGCTCTGTCGTGGAATGAGCCACTTATACCTGCACTGCCTGTTCTCCGCGGAATATACTGGCCACCTATTTGTAACGTGTATTAGTACAGCTGAGCACATTATTTTTCATCCCTTGTACTGTATATGTGTTTTTCTGTTGATTTGTTTTATGTATATTATTTAAAAATCACTTGAATATTTTTCATACCCTACTCTTTATACTGTGTTGGGTACTATCACGTCAACTATGAGTGTGATATCAACAATTCAATTAAGCAAAGTAATGCTATAATAACTAAACCTAGGGTAAAGCGTAACTAGAAAAGATCACAATACAAACTAATTGTCATTTGTTACGTAATTGGGCATGAGCTTTACAAGGTATTATAACTAAATAATTTCAACCTAAAAATTCCTAGACACACACACAGGTAAAGAAATCTTTTAAATTTTGAGATTAAAATAAAAGTTAAGTTAAAGTAAAGGAATTTGCCTTCCTAGTGCTTAGTTTCTGTAACAATTATATATATATATATATATATATATACTTCATTTTTAGTCCATATAACACGCGGACTTTGAACATATAATCAACGACCTCACCAGCAAGGAATCGAACCCTCGACCTACTGGGTGGGACTAGGGAACGCTTACCGGCTAGGCCACAAGGACACTAAAAGCAGTTCTAGACTCTGTTATATTTCACACAAAGCCTGTTCATCGAGCTGATGGCGCCGTGAACCTCATTGGGAAACTGCCCGTGCCTCTTATGTGGTGTCAGTAGCATTTTACCGAATCCAGCTGGTATGAAACGCGAGGTACATATATATATTTCATTTTTAGTCCATATAACACGCGGACTTTGAACATATATATATATATATATATATATATATATATATATATATATATATATATATATATATATATATATATATATATATATATATATATATATATATATATATATATATATATATATATATATACACGAAGTTCCCAAGCGCTTTCGTGTAATTCACATCTTCAGGGGTGAGTACAGACTAGAGAGAGTAATACAAATCAAGGTGTATATATACAGAGGAGGGTGAGACCAGGTCCACAATGGTCAGGTATTAGGTAATGACCCTACTAATCTTTAAATAGCACACAACGGTTGGTGGTCAGGTCAGATGGTCAAGTGACCCGGCCTTCTCACCTGATCACAAATCTTCTTAATTACAAAATTGTCCAGCTTGTACATGCCGTTACTCAAATTCATGTTGAATGCTTCGGTATGTTTAATAAGACTAGATTCTATGATGTTCCTACTATCAATTGAATTACATGGTAATATTGAGGAGGCATTATCCCAGTCAATGCAATGCTTGTTATCCCTCAAATGAACAAACAGAGCATTGGATTCCTGGCCTGTCCTAACACTGTATTTGTGTTGTTTAATTCTAGTTGCAAGATCTTTACCTGTCTGGCCTAAGTAAAACATATTACATTCCTTGCAAGGAACTTTATAAATGCAACCAATTGTGTTGTTGGGGGAGTTCTTGATTAACATTTGTTTAACAGTGCATGAGTTTTTAAATGCCACATTGACGTTCCAGGTTTTTAGCTGTGCAGGAATGTGTGAGAAATTTTTGTGAAATGGTAATATTAAGATATTCTTATGGTCATGGGTGGGCTTGGGATCAGTTCTATAAAAAGTTTTCTTAGTAATGTTTAAGCATTTGTCTATGAAAGATCTAGGGTATTTAAGGTTTGAGCCAATATTATATATATATTTGTATTCCTCATCGATGAATTCCGGACTGCAAATTCTCAAGGCACGTAAAAACATTGTTGAAAATACTGACTGTTTGACTTTAATATGGTGGCAGAATAATAATGAATGTATGAACACACATTAGTTGGTTTTCTATAAATACTGAACTTAAAAGTGTTACCTATTCTGTGTATCAGACAGTCTAGGAATGGCAATTTACAGTCTTGCTCTAATTCCACAGTGAATTTGATCGAGGGGGCTAAGTTGTTAAGTTGTGGCAGGAAAGCTTTTAGGTCCTCATTACATGGCCAGAGACATAATACATCATCAACATATCTAAACCAGACTGCTGAGGGTGGTAAAATATTACTTAATAGTTTCTTTTCAAAGAATTCCATATATAGGTTGCTTAATACAGGTGAGAGTGGATTACCCATTGCCATACCAAATTTTTGAGCATAATATTCCCCATTGAATTCGAATTTGCAATCCTTAATACATAGTTTGATGAGTTCGATGAAGTCGTCTTTCGAGACGGGCAGTGAAATGTTATCCAGGGAATCTATGAGGAACTCTAGTAAATCATCAACTGGGACCTTTGTAAAGAGTGACGTTACATCAAAGCTGACCAGTTTAAAATCATGATTAATGTGTAAGTTATTGAGTTTACCAACCAGATCCATATTATTCTTGATATTGGAGTTAGAAATGTTGCCAACTAGGGGATTTAGTAAAGAAACTAACCATTTAGATAGTTTATAAGAGATTGACCCAACTGAGCTAATGATGGGTCTTGCTGGGTTATTGGGCTTGTGGGTCTTGATTACACCGTACATGTATGGCAGTGGAGGGGACGTTGAAGTAAGATGTTTAATGAGCGTAGTTTTGCCTCTCAATAGGGACTTCAGTTTTTTGTTGAACTGGGTGTTGACAGTGTTGAGAGGACTTATAAATAGTCCTCTCAGCACTGTCAGCACTAGTTCAATAACAGTAACTCCCTTTCATGCTGTTTGCTTCAGCTACCGGCGCGCAGGCCCGTCAGAGACCGATATTTCTTTGCCGTCTGGTTAACGGCATTCTGGCCTGTCAGGAAGTAACAGTTCGGACCCGGGTAAACTCGGCAGCTTGCATTATTTTAAACTTTCGATTAAAACATTCTGCGTGTCGCCAGCACAGGTCCCCAGTTGACGATTTAAATTTCGCCATATTCCTGGACTAACACCAACAAATCGAGTAAAAATTGCGAAATTTAAATTCGGCGAAGCTGACATCCCAGCAACACCATATTTAACAGCCAGCGGCCTGCCACCCTCGCAATCATTTAGGCCCTGTGATATGTGTCTCTGACATGCAACGGCAGCCTGTCAGTTCGCTGAGGAGGGCTGGAGGCTGGTGCGTTCTGGGCGTCTGTTGGGCAAGTTCATTATGAAGGCACCGGCAATGCGATGCGTGTGTCTGCCCATAAGGATCAAGCAGTCATTGTTGCAACAGCTATTTAATTGTCGACGAATACAAGCTCCTTATGACTCCAAGCGCCACACAGATAACACCGTAGACGCGTACTGAAAGCACGCAGGAGGCCTGGCTGGCGGCTGAGGCTACTCTGCGGCCGCGGAACGTCAGCACTGTTGAGCTGGTGATTGCATTTAAAGTTCACGGAATGTGCTCTTGCCAGGCCGAACAGCACAAGCCTTTACAAGCCAGAGCAGGCAAAATCAGCTGCTGGGCTGTTCATTTGGCCATTGCTGGGACAACTCCTCTCCAGCCTCGGCATGTAATTTCAGTCGACGAAAACAACAGAAATCTAGTCGGCAGAGCACGGCTGGCCTTCGCTCTTTAACTGAACGATTTTTGTATTGACGAACGTCGACGACCACCAAGACCGATAGCAGGTAGCAGAATAATTGCAACATTATGAATTTTCACTACTGTGCTATACACGCGTTTGTGCAATTTAGCACCCGAAATGACACAGCATAGTGTTTTCTTCTTTTCACACCGGTTATCGCTTTTCTTTCTACTAACACCTATTGATTTTACTTTTGCATATACATATATATATATAATCAGCAACACTCACCAGCCGGGACTCCGAACACTCAACAGCAATGTACGTAA
>NW_024720925.1:0-3703 GCF_018991925.1 Homarus americanus | reverse complement strand
GTTATTTCTTATAATATTGTTTTATGAAGTACTAATCGACCCTCAATTGACTTTTAGAGTCTCACTCGTTGTGTGGCAGATTCTCAGATTATTTTGTATAATATTGTTCTGAAGTGCTAAATCGACCTCAATTGACTTTGAAGTCTCCTCAGTGTGGCGATTCTCGGATTCTTGGTAAATATTGTTATAAAGTACTAAATTGACCCTCAATTGACTTTGAAGATCTCCAGTCTCGTTGGTGTGGCGATTCTCGTATTATTTCGTATAATATTGTTATTAAGGACTAAATCGACCCTCAATTGACTTTGAAGTCCTCGGTGTGTGGCGATTCTCGGAGATTCTTTGTAAAATATTGTTATAAAGTACTAAATCGACCCTCATTTGACTTTGAAAGTCTCCCACTGGGTGTGTGGCGATTCTCGTATTATTTCGTATAATGTTGTTCTTAAGGACTAAATCGACCCTCATTTGACTTTGACTGTCTCCCACTGGGTGTGTGGCGATTCTCGGATTATTTCGTATAATATGGTTATAAAGTACTAAACCGACCCTCAATTGACTTTGACAGTCTCCCACTGGGTGTGTGGCTATTCTCGGATTATTTCGTATAATATTGTTATAAAGTACTAAACCGACCCTTAATTGACTTTGCCAGTCTCCCACTGGGTGTGTGGCGATTCTCGGACTATTTCGTATAATATTGTTAGAAATTACTAAATCGACACTCAATTGACTTTGACAGTCTCCCACTCAAGGTGTGGCGATTCTCTGATTATTTCGTATAATATTGTTTTTAAGTACTAAATCGAACCTCAATTGACTTTGACAGTCTCCCACAGGGTGTGTGGCGATTCTCGGATTATTTTGTATAATATTGTTCTTAAGTACTAAATCGGCCCTCAATTGACTTCGACAGTCTCCCACTCGGTGTGTGGCGATTCTCGGATTATTTCGTATAAAATTGTTCTTAATTACTAAATCGACCCTCAATTGACTTTGAGAGTCTGCCACTGGGTGTGTGGCGATTCTCGGATTATTTCGTATAATATTGTTCTTAAGTACTAAATCGACCCTCAATTGACTCTGACAGTCTCCCACTCGTTGTGTGGCGATTCTCGGATTATTTGGTAAAATATTGTTATAAATTACTAAATTGACCCTCAATTGACTTTGGCAGTCTCCCACTGGGTGTGTGGCGATTCTCGGATTATTTCGATTAATATTGTTATAAAGTACTAAATCGACCCTCAATTGACGTTGACAGTCTCCCACTCGTTGTGTGGCGATTCTCGAATTATTTCGTATAATATTGTTCTTAAGTACTAAATCGACCCTCAATTGACTTTGACAGTCTCCCACTGGGTGTGTGGCGATTGTCGGATTATTTCGTATAATATTGTTATAAAATACTAAATCGACCCTCAATTGACTTTCACAGTCTCCCACAGGGTGTGTGGCGATTCTCGGATTATTTCGTATATTATTGTTATAAAGTACTAAATCGACCCTCAATTGACTTTGACAGTCTCCCACTCAGTGTGTGGCGATTCCCGGATTATTTCGTATATTATTGTTATAAAGTACTAAATCGACCCTCAATTGACTTTGACAGTCTCCCACAGGGTGTGTGGCGATTCTCGGATTTTTTTGTATAATATTGTTCTTAAGTACTAAATCGACCCTCAATTGACTTTGACAGTCTCCCACGCGGTGTGTGGCGATTCTCGGATTACTTCGTATAATATTGTTATAAAGTACTAAACCGACCCTCAATTGACTTTGAAAGTCTCCCAGTCGTTGTGTGGCGATTCTCGAATTATTTCGTATAATATTGTTCTTAAGTACTAAATCGACCCTCAATTGACTTTGAGAGTCTCCCACTCGGTGTGTGGCGATTCTCGGATTATTTCGTATAATATTGTTATAAAGTACTAAATCGACCCTCAATTGACTTTGACAGTCTCCCATTCGCTATGTGGCGATTCTTGGATTACTTGGTAAAATATTGTTATAAACTACTAAATCGACCCTCAATTGACTTTGACATTCTCCCACTAGGTGTGTGGCGATTCTCGGATTATTTGGTATAATATTGTTATAAAGTACTAAATCGACCCTCAATTGACTTTGACAGTCTCCCACTCGCTATGTCGCGATTCTCGGATTACTTGGTAAAATATTGTTATAAATTACTAAATCGACCTTCAATTGACTTTGACAGTCTCCCACTGAGTGTGTGGCGATTCTCGGATTATTTCGTATAATATTGTTATAAAGTACTAAATTGACCCTCAATTGACTTTGACAGTCTCCCACTGGGTGTTGCGATTTCCGGATTATTTCGTATAATATTGTTATAAAGTACTAAATCGACCCAAAAATGACTTTGACAGTCTCCCACTCGTTGTGTGACGATTCTCGGATTATTTGGTAAATTATTGTTATAAATTACTAAATCGACCCTCAATTGACTTTGGCTGTCTCCCACTGGGTGTGTGGCGATTCTCGGATTATTTCGTATAATATTGTTATAAAGTACTAAATTGACCCTCAATTGAGTTTGACAGTCTCCCACTGGGTGTGTGGCGATTCTCGGATTATTTCGTTTTGTTAAGTGCTAAATTGTTTTTTATTGGCTTTGCAGTCTCCCACTGGGTGTGTGGCGATCAGGGGTTTGCCTTCGTATAATATTGTTTGTACTAAATCGACCCTCAATTGACTTTGACTGTCTCCCTCGGTGTTTTTGCGATTCTCAGATTATTTGGTATAATATTGTTTCTTAAGACTAATCGGCTCTTATTGGCTTTTGTTCCCACCAAATTCTCAGATTGTTTTGATATGTATTTATAAAATTACAAAATTATCCTCATTTGGTTTGACTGTGTTCTCCCACTGGGTGTGATCTCAGATTATTTAACTATATTGTTATTATACAATTGACCTCAAACTTTTGACTCACTCACTGTTGTGGCGATTCTGGATTATTTCGTATAATATTGTTATATAGTACTAAATCGACCCTCAATTGGCTTTTGTGCTCTCACTGGTTGTGGTAGTTCTCCAGATTATTTCGTATAATGTTATTTATAAATTACTAAATTGACCCTCATTTGACTGACGGTCTCACTCTGGGTGTGTGGGGTTCTCTTATTGTATAATGTTTTGTTCTTAAGTACTGTCGGCCCTCAATTGGCTTTGACGGTCTCCTATTCGTTGTGTGGCGATTCTCCAGATTGGTAAGGAATATTGTTATAAAAATACTAAATCGACTCTCAATTGGCTTTGTTGGTCTCACTCTGTGTTTGTGATTTCTCGGTTATTTTTGTATAATATTATAGAAGTGTTAATCGACCCTCAATTGGCTTTGACAGTCTCACTAGGTGTGTGGCGATTCTCAGTTATTTTGTAAATTATTGTTTTAATTACTAAATCGACCTCAATTGACTTTAAAAGTCTCACAGTAGTTGTGGCGATTCTCAGATTTTTTCGTTATAATTTGTTCTTAAGTATGCTAATTATTTTATTTGAATGTGACTTTGAGGGTTTCTCACTGGGTGTGTGGCGATTCTCGGATTATTTCGTATAATATTGTTGTAATGCTGATGAGCCTCAATTGGCTTTGTTGTTTCACTTGGTTGTGATTCTCGGTTATTTGTATAATATTGTTATAAAGTATTAAGTCATTTAATTGACTTTGTGGTCT
>NW_024720924.1:0-20732 GCF_018991925.1 Homarus americanus | reverse complement strand
GGGGGGGGGGGGGGAGAGGGTAAGGAGGAGGAGGAAGAGGAGGAGGATCAGAAGGATGAGTAACAAAAAATGATTTCTCGTCTTCCTCCTGCAAGATGAAGAAGAAAGAAGGAAGGAAAAATGGAAGAAAGAAGAAAGTAGGACAACATTGATTACTGATTCTCTTTCTCCTCCTACTGGAAGAGGAAGAGGCGTTTATGAGGTGGAGGGCAACGAGGATGAAAGACTTCTTCCTGAGGTATGGGCGGGTGAAGAGGAGGAGAGAGATGACGAGGAGGATACAGTAAAACAAGGACAAATACGAAGATCGAAAGGCGGACTAAAGGAAGATAAGACCAGAGAAAAAAAAAGTTCGAATCAGTGTTAAAGATCCCGTGAGGAGTATCACGAAAAGATCTACCGTACTCCTCCTCCTCCTACGCCCTTTCAGGAGTGAGAGAAGTGAGTGATCGAGGGAGGAGATAAACATATACCCTGGGTACTCCTTCAGGTAGGTGTGCCGGAGCAAAGATGGATTCTCGTGCAGTGAGGTGAGAGATGAGTAGAGGAGAAACACGTAAACTATTCCAACGAAGAAACATTTTTACTACAAAAACACTACATTCAGAGGTACGGGACTTAAATAAAAATATCACCAAGCTTCTAAACTACAGATTATTTCCCTACAAGGACACTCAGACTCTAAGCTATACCCAGGATGGAAACACTAACTGATTACAGTACAAAAATTTCTTAACTGCAAATGTACTCCTTATTAATGTAGACTTTACAAAGGTACTCCTTATTAATGTAGACTTTACAAAGGTACTCCTTATTAATGTAGACTTTACAAAGGTACTCCTTATTAATGTAGACTTTACAAAGGTACTCCTTATTAATGTAGACTTTACAAAGGTACTCCTTATTAATGTAGACTTTACAAAGGTACTCCTTATTAATGTAGACTTTACAAAGGTACTCCTTATTAATGTAGACTTTACAAAGGTATTCCTTATTAATGTAGACTTTACAAAGGTACTCCTTATTAATGTAGACTTTACAAAGGTACTCCTTATTAATGTAGACTTTACAAAGGTACTCCTTATTAATGTAGACTTTACAAAGGTACTCCTTATTAATGTAGATTTTACAAAGGTACTCCTTATTAATGTAGACTTTACAAAGGTACTCCTTATTAATGTAGACTTTACAAAGGTACTCCTTATTAATGTAGACTTTACAAAGGTACTCCTTATTAATGTAGACTTTACAAAGGTACTCCTTATTAATGTAGACTTTACAAAGGTACTCCGAGCTAAATTATCTAAGATGGAGTTGTGGCAAAATTTGTCCTCTGTGTGTTGTCTTTTTCTACGAGTAAACAATGTGATAAAGTCTTCCAGAAGCTGAGAAATGATCTCTTAGTGTCTGGGCTAAGCTAACCTAACCTAACCTAATCTAACCTATCCTATCCTATCACAACCTAACCTAACCTAACAATGACCTTTTTACATGGATCCTTTAGGTCTTGGCCACAATCCTAATAGGTTAGGTTAGGTTAGGTAAGGTTAATGCCTCTTAAGACTGGGCCGATTAGAATTGGGGACATATTAGGCAACAATACTAATGCTTAAAATTATAACTGGGTGCCCATTAGGACCAGTAAACACAATTGATCCATCACAACGCTTAATTGACATACTGTCACCTATACCACACTTCCTTGAGACTTTGGCAACCACCTTTGTTTATACTGGCACTACACGGAAGACAGTGCCATCTTTACCTAATGGCCACAAGATATGACTTAACGACTGTGCCATATTACAGTAGACTTTGATGAAACAATGAGATAAATTATAATCTGGTGAAAAATCTATTGCAATTTCTTACTCTATTGCAATGTATTATAATCTATAGAGTTCTTAAATTACTATGATGACTTATAAAACTGAAGACGATGACTAAGGTGTTGAGTATAATGACTTAAGACATTGAGAAAGATGACCTAAGACATTGAGAAAGATGACTAAGGTGTTGAGTATGATGACTTAAGACACTGAGGACGATGATTAAGGTGTTGCGTATGATGACTTAAGACACTGAGAACGATGACTAAGGTGTTGCGTATGATGACTTAAGACACTGAGGACGATGATTAAGGTGTTGGGTATGATGACTTAAGACACTGAGAACGATGACTAAGGTGTTGAGTATGATGACTTGAGTGCCTTATCCCTAACGACTTAAAACCTTAAGTAGAATGATTTTCAAGTGTAATTATCCCTTAAGTGAGGATTATTTAAAAGTGTCGAGATCGTAAGTGCAATTACTTAACACTTGGACCACATGTAGTGTTAAGTGCAATTACTTAAGATCTGTGGATTTTTGTGGATAATGTCCTAAAGTGCGATTACTTAAGACACTTGGAATGAAAAGATTAATTATTCCAAGTGCGATTACTACTAAACAACTCGACTTGGACTGATGAAGCCTTTAAGTGTGATTAAGTGGCTTTCTTAAGTGTGATTATTTAAAATTTCTTATATCAATGACAGGAGACGTAAATAAGCGTACTTAAATATCAATTAAGACAATTTCATAGTTACATCCAAATTAATCAAGTTAATTACTTATCGTTTTTGGCTTCAACTATTCAAAAACAACAACAACAATAAAACAACAATACCAACAATAAACAACAGAAGAAGAAGAAGAAGAAGAAGAAGAACAAGAACAAGAACTCAATATATCAATCCACTATTATCCTGTTTACTCATCTCTCTCTTTATCTCCTTCCACATCATCTTTATCATCGTCTTAATCTCTTGGCAGTCTTCTTCATCTTTGCCTCGTTTCTTAACTTCCTCCTCAGAGATAAGACCCGTAATGACAAGAGTGTTTAAGGCAGTTATTAGCGCCTTCACCCTTAACTATTGTTCCCTGCAGGCTGTGTATAACCTCGGGCACACACACACACACACGTCTTGAGAACAGTCGATTGATATCTGGGTAATTACTGCCGTTCTTCGTTAGCTTTCTCTCTCTCTCTCTCTCTCTCTCTCTCTCTCTCTCTCTCTCTCTCTCTCTCTCTCATTTGTTCACTGTCTTTGGGTTTCCTGTTTTTATTCTTGGTCTTTCTGTCTCCCCTTCCTGTCATCGTCTGTCTGTCTATACGTCTCTGTCTCTCTTATCTGGTTCTCTTTTCGTTTATTTTTTTACATCACCACTTGTTTGTGTTCGTCTGTGTCCGTGATTGTCTCTGTGCTTGCGTGAGTGCGTGTCTGTATATGTAATTGCTTTGTGTGCGTGCGTGCGTTATGTCTATACACGCACACATATATAAGTAAGATAAATCATTCCATTTTTTAATTTCTCGACGCATTAACATATAGATAAGCATCCATGTTGTACTGCGAGAGGTCGAAGAAAAAAAATTTTTTTTAACCAATAAAAACCTTCCTTCTAATCATCTCGTTCGTTGATTGGCTTTCCCTCCCTGATACGTTTTATCCAAATATGCTGAACCATATTATGAAGAGTGGTGAAACTCTTGATGCATTGCTCCCTCACTCCTCACTCACAAACGGGGGGGGGAGGGCGAGGGAGGGGGACAGACGTAGGGAGAGAGAGGGAGGGAGGGGAGAGAAAGAGGGGGAGAGGTAGGGAGATAGGGAGAGAGAGAAAAAAACAAAAACAAATATTGGCAGGATGAACAACCTGTATCTATTGCCTCTCAAAAAACATAGCGTATATGTTTCAATATTCCCGAGAAGCAGTCAGGTGGATGGAGAGGTCAGGGGTGGGGATGGGGGGAGATGAGGCTTGATAATAAACAGAGAGAGAGAGAGAGAGAGAGAGAGCATAGCAAAACCAATAACCTTTTCCCAACACCTTTACAAACACACACACACACACACAAACACACACACACACGAGTTTCAAGACGCTGAGAGACAAGTAAGCATAACGAGATGAATATTAAAGATACAGAAGGAATATGGATAAAGAAGAAAGAACGATAGGGCTGGATAAAGGTTAGGGAAGAGAGAGACAAAAGGGATAAAGATTAAGTAAATAAAAAAGGCGAAAAGGGTTACCTCCATCCCCTCTCCTCTCAACATCATACTACACAGTTAACAGTGGGAAGGACGTAACCTAGTGAACGTACAAGGAGGAAGGATGTGGGTAAGGTGGGAGGGGGAGTGATGAAACTAGATAATGGAGAGGAAGAGAAAAAAGGAGAGGTGAAGGATGTGGTTGACAAGGAGAGAGAAACAACGACAGAGAGACAGACAGACAATGAACAAGATAAAGAAAAGAGAAAGAGAAATAATAAGACAGAGAAAAAAGAAAGAGGGGGAGAGGGGGAGGGGGGAAGAGGGGAGAGGGAAGGAAGGAAGGTTGGGGATGAATCGGCTGCTTGTCCAATTAACCAGTCCGTTCACACATATTTATATTTGGGTTTTAAGTAACGAGACCCAAACGGTAGTTCCTTTGTTTTATTATAAAAGGTTGTATATATAATTCCTGAGTGTATATCAACCGTAAGTCTCACTGTCTAGGAGTGAATGAGAAGGGGACGGCGTTTATGTATTATAAACGTTAGATCACGTCCTTACGATATGAGTTGAGGTGAGCTACTGAAGCTTAAGGGCATCGCAGTGCGTGCTTACAGAAATGCTGAGCTATGGGTCTCGCCCGCTTGGGTGAGTTGCCCGCTCACGTGTCCATATCATGTCTCACTCATAGACAGTGGAAAGTTACAGGGTGGTGAATCTGAATATAATATCAGATGTATTGACCCATTTATATAATACGTTCTGTTGATGAGACAGGGGCCTATTACAAGCTACTATATATTTCTTGCTGTTACTTTTTTTTTCATTTTAATTCAACAACTTCTCATTCATCCCACAATTTTCAGTACACCACATAGTGATTTTTTTATCTACCCTTTCGTATATTTTGTCATCATTTAATAAGTGATCTCCACAGACAAATTATTCCTTTTATTCAGCCACTGTCAGTCGTGCTCTTTAATGTAAACACTTGATCTACACAGCTTTTTTTTCTCTCCTTGGGGATTTGCTTTTATTTTTATTTTGATACTTTTTTAATAATAAATATTACTTTACTCCTTCCTTGGTATAATCAAGAGGTTTACTTTCTTACCTGGTATAGTCAACGGGTTTATTCCTCTGTGGTATTTATTTTCAGTCTACTTACTTTTCCATTTAAACAGGAGAACTATGCCTGTGGTCTCAGCGATTCCTCTGACATCTTTCTCTTTTTTAATAATAGTTTGTTCTCTTTCGTTATCCACTGTATCACTGTTCCATCTTCCTTCCCTAATATTTTATTGATTAGCCCTTCCCCTCCTGTGCTTACTATTTTTAGCTTATGTACAGTCTCATCCTTCTTCTTCTCCTTCTCCTTTCCCCTTATTAGTTTTCCCTCGTCAACTTTGACAATATTCTTTCCATAACATCCTAAACAAAGTAACTGCCTCTCTTATTTATTTGTACTCTTGGCTTTGTTCACTTTAAAGCATAATAACAGCTTGTATTTATTTCTGCATCCATTAACATTTATTTTTGCCTTCCAGTCTCCCTGTTTTCTGACCTTCTTTCATTACTTCTTTCTAACAGTTGATCCTCATTTGTTCTTGTCTTGTCCCGAATAATCACTGTTAACGTGTCATTCTATCATTACCTCATCGTATTTATCCTTCCTCTTCTACCCACACTCTTAACATGCTCAAGTTCTTCTTCAACTCTTCGCTTCTATATACATGTGCTGAATATTTTTCAGTTATGTCTTTCAATCTCTAAACAATATTTTTAGGCCATTAAAGACTCGTTAACCTCTGGGTATCATGAAAGCTCTGATTATTATTGAGGTGCATGCCTTAATAATAGAGTAAATATCTTGTGAATACAACTGAGAAACTCCTTTAATGTTAAGACTAAACTTTTGGGGCACAATCTTTTTAAGTGTAGTAATTTTACTTGAAATAATTAAGTACATTGAGTCTCATGGTTCATCGTGCTGAAAAATACTTTGGGTATTTTTAAAGTTAACAAAGTACGATAATATTACCTGATTTTCATCGTAAAAGTTAACATAATGTAGTTTTGATTAGAGCAGCTTAATTTAGCTTAAACTATTACAAATGGAGTTAAGGAACTATAATTTAAATTTAAGTATTTTAACTGTTCTTAAAGTAAAATAATTGAACTCAAAGTTGTACAGTTTAACGTAAAATATAACAATTTATTGTGAAGACTTATAATTGATCCTAAAACTCTGTCATTTTCATATAAGATTATGATTTAACTAAACACTTGCTATTGTAACCTAAAATAGGACGCTTTAAGCTTAAATATAATTAATTTAAGCTTTTTAATTATTAAGATTTAGCATTAAAATATTGAAAATTAACCTAAAGTATTATAGTATATCTTGAGATATTATTTTTTGTAACTTTAATTTACCTGGAACTATTTTAATGTACCAAAAATTATTTTGATTTAACTACAGGTTTTTAAACAATGAACATCTGGAATACGACTTATTATAAACATCTTGTTCTTATGATCTCTTGAAGAAGTATGAGTAAACCTCTGGTAAACATTCACTTAAAGAATAATGTTTTACAAAGGATTAAATATTATAATGTAATCATTTGAATAGGGCCATTTACTGTAGGAATTAATATATATTTTTTATTTCGACGTCAGGAGTTTCGAGTACTATTAATTAAAACATTTACTAAGATGAATCCTTTCAGTTAGACGACAGGAAGCTATTTAGGTTAAATCCTCATACCTTCTGAGTATAGTCCACTGACCTCGTGAGTATGACGATATGTTAAAATTAGCCCCTTGGGTATGTTCCTTCTCTTCCACCATTACAGTTATCTCATTCACAGAACCAGAAGCTCATGATAATTTTATAGCTCTGGGAGGAGAGATAACAGAGCTCTAGAAATTTTTAGTGGAAGAACGAGAAATAGATTTGATGTACCGTGTGAGAGAAATAGTTAGGAAGACAGATACAGTATAAGCAGATATTTCACATAGGTTGTGTAATACAGATTATTGTTATGGAAATGTGAGGTGCCGGGAGGATATGTTGTAAAGAGGGTGCATAGTTGATAGTTACTCTTACATTGTTAAATGTTGTATGTTTATTTGTATTAAGTCTTAGATAATGAAGGTCTGAGGGAATTACGGAATTTTTTTCGCAAATTGGAGAATTGGGGAAGTAGAAAACAGAGACCGGCCTTGTGAGAAAGAAACCAGTTGTATACCAATTTTCTTCGACATCTAGGATGAAACCTGAGAACATTTAAGGAGTTGTATTAGAGGTTCACAGTTAAGACAATTATGTTTTCAGGAACCACAAGTGCCATCAACGTCTTCGTAACGCAAAATATTTAATAAATGTCTTCTTTACGCACAGTAATATTTATAGAACTACAACAATTAAAAAGTCTTGATTACACGCATACACACACCGAGGTTCTAAAAACAACATCGAGCCAACTCTCCTCCTCTGATGTGATTCCTTATCAAGATGACACCTTTTTTATTTCACTAACTTTTATCGAAATTTCCTAAAGGAGGAATTTTGTCTCCGTAATTTCGTCTAAAAGGGAAAAGGGACCCTGATGTTGTACAATGTACAGTAGCTATGTTAAAACCTTTCTTGATTAACGTGACACATGAGTGGAATGAAGAAAGTTTAAATAATTCCACGAACAAGCCCGGTCAACTCAATTAAATTTCAATTGTTTATTCCTTGATAGAGGAAGCGGGATCCTAGTGCTGTCACTAGGTACCCCTGTACAATGACACCAGAATCATCTGGCAAGTGTGAAAAGTATATACAGTATAAATATTATAAAGGGGCTTACTAAAGCCTAAGGAAGGAAGGATATTCCTTTAACACATAATCAATGTTATTTACATAATATCTGGCCAGTATTGGGAGGATCATCGTGTCTCCGTCAGGGGGTCGTGGAGTGGTGGTCCAGCAGGCGTCACGGAAGCGTTGTGTGTGGGGACATCTTAGGAGGTAGTGGATAAGGGTGCGGCTGTCGGGTCTTCTGCATAACGCACAAGATACCGACATGACTAGGTATCCATAGGAATGTCACAGGACGGCCTGCATCCTGAAGTGTGGATGTTAACCCTCGTATTCGGAGGATGAGGTCCATATTTTCCCCTGATCCAAATGCGATCCCGTCGAGAGCAGACCTGGAATCGCAGCAGACAAGCAAGGGGCAGAAACCATCTGCTTCTTCCTCAGCGAGAAGGGCAGCAAGGAGGGCTATTAGTTCAGCCTGAGTGGAGGATGCCCCGTCAGAAACTCTGAGAGACAGTTTGATAGGCTCAGGGCATGAGGACGGGAGATGTAGACACCAGCCCCGGCCCTACCTGTAGCGGGGTCAACAGAACCATCAGTGTAGAGGACGACCCTACCTGGGGACCAGTGGGCGATCCTGGAGAGGTGGTATTTGCAGAGAATAACAGGGTTCACCTGGGATTTCAGGAGCGGTCCACCGAGGGCAATCACTTCAGGTTGAAAATCCAGCCAGGGAGAAGGAGACGAACCAACAGCAGGGTTGACAACAATATCAGGCAGGAGGTCGTGTTCCTGAAGGGCTCGGATGAGTGACCCTCGCCACTGTCTTCTAGATGGAGGTCGGGCTCGGACAGCAGTAGTCAAGTTGGTTTGGACATAGTTGCCCCTAGGATCCCGTAGAATGGAAACGGCAGTTTTTAGGTAAAACTCCTGGACACGATCCTGTAAGGGGGAAAGACCAAGTTCGGTATATAGAGAAGTAGAGCGTGTCCACTGAGGAGCCCCAAGGATGATACGAGCAGCTTTCCTCTGGATAACTTCGAGACGGTTGACAGCAGTCCGACTAATGTTGACGAGGGCAGGGGCGGCGTAGTCGACACAGGAACGGACAAAGGACTTGTACATGGTGAGAAGTACAGGGATGGTGGCACCAAGGGAACCCCTGCACGTGGTAGAGAGGGGAGCGATACGCCGAAAGCATATGTCTCGAAGATAGCGGACTTCAGGGATCTGACAACGTGTGCGAGTTACATACACACCCAGGTATTTTGTCTCATTAACCCAGCCCAAGGGCGTTCCTGATAAGAAAAGGGGTGGAGGTACAACACGAGAGAGAGAGAGAGAGAGTCCCTGGCTCACTGTTACGTTATGACAAAGTTGTTGGTAAGTATATGGTATGGAAATTGTGTTGATACTCTCTCTCTCTCTCTCTCTCTCTCACAAACACCAACCACAAACAAACAACACATCACAAACAAACAAGCAAGCAACAACACAACACAAACAATAATGACACCACAAAAAACATCATTCTAAAAAACAAACAATAAAACAAACAAAAACAATAAAACAAACAAGCATACCAACAAACAATAAAACAAACAAACAATCAAACAAACAATAAAACGAACAAACGAAGAATAAAATAAAACAAACAAACAATAAAACATACAAACAAACAATAAAACAAACAAACATACATAAAAACAATCAAACAAACATAAAAAACCAAGGACTTACTAACCTACCACCTCCACCACCACCTCCTACAACACTATTTATAATCCAAAAACTTCCCAAAGGTCACTCCTGCCTCGGTGACCTTTGGGGGTTAACACTGCCCACTGGTCTAGATCTGGCGAGAAAACTGCCCCCACCCAAAGGTCACTTGTTGGGTGTCACAAAGCGCCTGCTGGGTGATTTAGGTGAGTCTTCCCCCGCCCTCCCCCATCCCCCCTCTCCAACCCAGGGTCACAGTGTGTAAGGTTAAGGCGTTTGAATTTTAATTTAGTTGATGATGATATAATGCAGAGGAGGAGGAGGAGGAGGAGAAGGAGGAGGAGAACAAGAAGAACAAGAACAAGAACAAGAAGAATGCTAGATTACGTTAGGTTACGTTAGGTTAGGTTAGGCTAGATTAGGTTAAATTAGGTTAGGTCTGGTCAGGTTACATTATGCATGAAGGTATTCATTTATATGTATACTTATGATCTACAGGATCGTTTATGGCCAGTCAAAGGCTTCTAGAAAAGATAAATACATAGAAGTTATCACTAATGGCCAATTATCCCTATTTAGTGTAACACAGTATATATTAGGTGGAGTTCCGCTTTTATTTGTTTGTTTTCGTATTATTTAAGTCATTTATTTGTTAACATTTAGCTTAGAATAAGTAAATATTATACAAAACAAAACATTGAAAAACTCACACGTGAATTTGTAACATATAAACAAGTCGAGATAATATTACCAATACCACGTGCTGGTCAAGCTCCGAAAGAGTTGTCCGGGGGTCTAGCTAACCTCTGGTCGGGGCTTGACCAGCACGAAAAAACAAAAAAAAAATTTTTACTAAACGTGATTTTGACAACCCGTGCTCGATTCCCGGACAAAGTGAAACTATGAGCATTTTTTTTACGTCATTTGGCTTTCTATTTACCAGTAAATGGGAACCTGGATGTCAATCGATTTGCGGATCTTATTCTGGAATAATGGTTAGCCAGTGCAGTTGCCGAGTTGTCCGGTCTTCTCGGACTATTCATTGAAACTGGGTTATACAACTCGTTAACTTAGGGTGTGGTTGTGGTGTTGGCGACAGATTCTAACACCTTAAACAAATTCACGCCTAGGTTGCTCTACAGCCGGCCATCCTCGTACACGAAGGGCAACCATTATTGTTACGTGTATAATATTACCATCACTACCACAACCAGCATTATCACTACTATTGTCATCTTCTCAACTATCATCATTCCTTCCCTCTTCCTCCTCCTGCCTCCTATTTTAATAATTATCGTCTCAATTATTATTATTATCATCATTATTTTTATTATTATAAATACCGTATTATTATTATTAACAATACAACATGTGGCTGGAACAACAGTAGAAATTAGAAATAAGATAAAAAGTTGTATTAAATTAACAATTAAAACACAAACAAGAACCACAGGTACAAGTCGATCAGTTTTTTATCATGAGAGAGAGAGAGAGAGAGAGAGAGACAGAGAGAGAGAGAGTCCCTGGCTCACTGTTACGTTATGACAAAGTTGTTGGTAAATATATGGTATGGAAATTGTGTTGATACTCTCTCTCTCTCTCTCTCTCTCTCTCATTCTCTCTCTCTCTCTCTCTCGCTCTCTCTCTCACACACACATACACACACCAACCACAAACAAACAACACATCACAAACAAACAAGCAAGCAACAACACAACACAAACAATAATGACACCACAAAAAACATCATTCTAAAAAACAAACAATAAAAGAAACAAAAACAATAAAACAAACAAACATACCAACAAACAATAAAACAAACAACCAATCAAACAAACAAACAATAAAACGAACAAACGAAGAATAAAACAAAACAAACAAACAGTAAAACATACATACATAAAAACAATCAAACAAACATAAAAACAATAAAAAAAACAGACCCTCTTCAACAAACCACCACCACCAAGGACTTCACTAACCTACCACCTCCACCACCACCTCCTACAACACTATTTATAGTCCCAAAACTTCCCAAAGGTCACTCCTGCCTCGGTGACCTTTGGGGGTTAACACTGCCCACTGGTCTAGATCTGGCGAGAAAACTGCCCCCACCCAAAGGTCACTTGTTGGATGTCACAACGCGCCTGCTGGGTGATTTAGGTGAGTCTTCCCCCGCCCTCCCCCATCCCCCCCTCTCCAACCCAGGGTCACAGTGTGTAAGGTTAAGGCGTTTGAATTTTAATTTAGTTGATGATGGTATAATGCAGTGGAGGAGGAGGAGGAGGAGGAGGAGGAGGAGGAGGAGGAAGGAGGAAGTGGAGGAAGAGGAAGGAGGAGGAGGAGGAGGAAGGAGGAGGAGGAGGAGGAGGAGGAGGAGGAGGAGGAGGAGGAGGAGGAGGAGGAGGAGGAGGAGGAGGAGGAGAAGAACAAGAACAAGAACAAGAAGAACAAGAACAAGAACAAGAAGAACAAAAACAAGAAGAACAAGAACAAGAACAAGAACAAGAAGAAGGCTAGATTACGTTAGGTTACGTTAGGTTAGGTTAGGCTAGATTAGGTTAAGTTAGGTTAGGTCTGGTCAGGTTACATTATGCATGAAGGTATTCATTTATATGTATATTTATGATCTACAGGATCGTTTATGGCCAGTAAAAGGCTTCTAGAAAAGACAATACATAGAAGTTATCACTAATGGCCAATTATCCCTATTTAGTGTAACATACAGTATATATTAGGTGGAGTTCCGCTTTTATTTGTTTGTTTTCGTATTATTTAAGTCATTTATTTGTTAACATTTAGCTTAGAATAAGTAAATATTATACAAAACAAAACATTGAAAAACTCACAAGTGAATTTGTAACATATAATCAAGTCGAGATAATAATACCAATACCACGTGCTGGTCAAGCTCCGAAAGAGTTGTCTGGGGGTCTAGCTAACCTCTGGTCGGGGCTTGACCAGCACGAAAAAAAAAAAAAAAAAATTTTTACTAAACGTGATTTTGGCAACCTGTGGTGTAATAGTCAGCATATTCGCCTTGCAAGCGAGTGGACCCCTGTTCGATTCCCGGACAGAGTGAAACTATGAGCATTTTTTTTTACGACATTTGGCTTTCTATTTACCAGTAAATGGGAACCTAGATGTTAATCGATTTGCGGATCTTATTCTGGAATAATGGTTAGCCAGTGCAGTTGCCGAGTTGTCCGGTCTTCTCGGACTATTCATTGAAACTGGGTCATACAACTCGTTAACTTAGGGTGTGGTTGTGGTGTTGGCGACAGATTCTAACACCTTAAACAAATTCACGCCTAGGTTGCTCTAGAGCCGGCCAGCCTCGTACACAAAGGGCAACCATTATTGTTACGTGTATAATATTACCATCACTACCACAACCAGCATTATCACTACCATTGTCATCTTCTCAACTATCATCATTCCTTCCCTCTTCCTCCTCCTGCCTCCATATTTTAATAATTATCGTCTCAATTATTATTATTATCATCATTATTATTATTATTATTATTATTATTATTATTATTAACAATACAACATGTGGCTGGAACGACAATAGAAATTAGAAATAAGATAAAAAGTCGTATTAAATTAACAATTAAAACACAAACAAGAACCACAGGTATAAGTCGATCAGTTTTTTATCATGAGAGAGAGAGAGAGAGAGAGAGAGAGAGAGAGAGAGAGAGAGTCCCTGGCTCACTGTTACGTTATGACAAAGTTGTTGGTAAATATATGGAATGGAAATTGTGTTGATACTCTCTCTCTCTCTCTCTCTCTCTCTCTCTCTCTCTCTCACACACACCAACCACAAACAAACAACACATCACAAACAAACAAGCAAGCAACAACACAACACAAACAATAATGACACCACAAAAAACATCATTCTAAAAAACAAACAATAAAACAAACAAAAACAATAAAACAAACAAACCAACAAACAATAAAACAAACAAACAATCAAACAAACAAACAATAAAACGAACAAACGAAGAATAAAACAAAACAAACAATAAAACAAACAAACAAACAAACAGTAAAACAAACAAACGTACATAAAAACAATCAAACAAACATAAAAACAATAAAAAAACAGACCCTCTTCAACAAACCACCACCACCAAGGACTTCACTAACCTACCACCTCCACCACCCCCTCCTACAACACTATTTATAATCCCAAAACTTCCCAAAGGTCACTCCTGCCTCGGTGACCTTTGGGGGTTAACACTGCCCACTGGTCTAGATCTGGCGAGAAAACTGCCCCCACCCAAAGGTCACTTATTGGGTGTAACAAAGCGCCTGCTGGGTGATTTAGGTGAGTCTTCCCCAGCCCTCCCCCATCCCGCCTCTCCAACCCAAGGTCACAGTGTGTAAGGTTAAGGCATTTGGCAACCATTATTGTTACGTGTATAATATTACCATCACTACCACAACCAGCATTATCACTACTATTGTCATCTTCTCAACTATCATCATTCCTTCCCTCTTCCTCCTCCTGCCTCCATATTTTAATAATTATCGTCTCAATTAGTATTATCATCATTATTTTTATTATTATAAATACCGTATTATTATTATTATTATTATTATTATTATTATTATTATTATTAACAATACAACATGTGGCTGGAACAACAGTAGAAATTAGAAATAAGATAAAAAGTTGTATTAAATTAACAATTAAAACACAAACAAGAACCACAGGTACAAGTCGATCAGTTTTTTATCATGAGAGAGAGAGAGAGAGAGAGAGTCCCTGGCTCACTGTTACGTTATGACAAAGTTGTTGTAAATATATGGTATGGAAATTGTGTTGATACTCTCTCTCTCACACACACACCAACCACAAACAAACAACACATCACAAACAAACAAGCAAGCAACAACACAACACAAACAATAATGACACCACAAAAACATCATTCTAAAAACAAACAATAAAACAAACAAAAACAATAAAACAAACATACCAACAAACAATAAAACAAACAAACAATCAAACAAACAATAAAACGGTCAAACGAAGAATAAAACAAAACAAACTAACAATAAAACATACAAACAAACAATAAAACAAACAAACATACATAAAAACAATCAAACAAACATAAAAACAATAAAAAAAACAGACCCTCTTCAACAAACCACCACCACCAAGGACTTCACTAACCTACCACCTCCACCACCACCTCCTACAACTCTATTTATAATCCCAAAACTTCCCAAAGGTCACTCCTGCCTCGGGGACCTTTGGGGGTTAACACTGCCCACTGGTCTAGATCTGGTGAGAAAACTGCCCCCACCCAAAGGTCACTTGTTGGGTGTCACAAAGCGCCTGCTGGGTGATTTAGGTGAGTCTTCCCCCGCCCTCCCCCATCCCCCTTCTCCAACCCAGGGTCACAGTGTGTAAGGTTAAGGCGTTTGAATTTTAATTTAGTTGATGATGATATAAAGCAGAGGAGGAGGAGGAGGGGGAGGAGGAGGAGGAGGAGGAGGAGGAGAAGGAGAAGGAGGAGGAGGAGAAGGAGAAGGAGGAGACGGAGAAGGAGAAAGAGAAGGAGAAGAAGGAGAAGGAGAAGGAGAAGGAGGAGAAGGAGAAGAAGAAGAAGAAGAAGAAGAAGAAGAAGAAGAAGAAGAAGAAGAAGAAGAAGAAGAAGAAGGAGGAGGAGGAGGAGGAGGAGGAGAACAAGAACAAGAAGGCTAGATTACGTTAGGTTACGTTAGGTTAGGTTAGGCTAGATTAGGTTAAGTTAGGTTAGGTCTGGTCAGGTTACATTATGCATGAAGGTATTCATTTATATGTATATTTATGATCTACAGGATCGTTTATGGCCAGTCAAAGGCTTCTAGAAAAGACAAATACATAGAAGTTATCACTAATGGCCAATTATCCCTATTTAGTGTAACATACAGTATATATTAGGTGGAGTTCCGCTTTTATTTGTTTGTTTTCGTATTATTTAAGTCATTTATTTGTTAATATTTAGCTTAGAATAAGTAAATATTATACAAAACAAAACATTGAAAAACTCACAAGTGAATTTGTAACATATAATCAAGTCGAGATAATATTACCAATACCACGTGCTGGTCAAGCTCCGAAAGAGTTGTCCGGGGGTCTAGCTAACCTCTGGTCGGGGCTTGACCAGCACGAAAAAAAACAAAAAATTTTTTTACTAAACGTGATTTTGGCAACCTGTGGTGTAATAGTCAGCATGCTCGCCTTGCAAGCGAGTGGACCCCTGTTCGATTCCCGGACAGAGTGAAACTATGAGCATTTTTTTTTTTACGTCATTTGGCTTTCTATTTACCAGTAAATGGGAACCTGGATGTTAATCGATTTGCGGATCTTATTCTGGAATAATGGTTAGCCAGTGCAGTTGCCGAGTTGTCCGGTCTTCTCAGACTATTCATTGAAACTGCGTCATATAACTCGTTAACTTAGGGTGTGGTTGTGGTGTTGGCGACAGATTCTAACACCTTAAACAAATTCACGCCTAGGTTGCTCTAGAGCCGACCATCCTCGTACACGAAGGGCAACCATTATTGTTACGTGTATAATATTACCATCACTACCACAACCAGCATTATCACTACTATTGTCATCTTCTCAACTATCATCATTCCTTCCCTCTTCCTCCTTCTGCCTCCATATTTTAATAATTATCGTCTCTAATATTATTATTATTATTATTATTATTTTTATTTTTATTACCGTATTATTATTATTATTATTATTATTATTATTATTATTATTATTATTATTATTATTATTATTATTATTATTATTATTAACAACACAACATGTGGCTAGAACAACAGTAGAAATTAGAAATGATAAAAAGTTGTATTAAATTAACAATTAAAACACAAACAAGAACCACAGGTACAAGTCGATCAGTTTTTTATCATGAGAGAGAGAGAGAGAGAGAGAGAGAGAGAGAGAGAGAGAGAGAGAGAATAACAACAAATAACGAAAGAAAAAATTACGATAACGACAAAAATACAAAGAAAACCCAAGCGGCAGAGACTAAACACAAACACGGGAATAAACAAACCACAATAAGATAAACAAGGCATATAAACAAAAGATTAATAACTGATAACGAAAAAACTAGCAGGTGATAACGAGATAAGTGTCAATACAGAAGATAACTATAGATAACACAATATTTTCATTAACATTATGAATTATAGGATTTATTAATAAGGGATATAATTACACTATAACTTCCTATATATCAATTTATTGGTATTGTATACATGTTAACCTGAACTATATCACGGTAGAGTTTGTTTATGACAGTATGTGTTGGTGTTGAGTAGATCACCTGTAATTAGCGTCATTTAACAGGTGACACTGCAGCGAGTATACAGGTGAGACAGGCGGGGTAGTTCCAATGAGTGAAATCAGTGACAGGTGGGGAGGATGGTAGGGGGAGGGAGGAGGTAGGGGAGGACAGGTGTAGGGAGAGGGATAGGGGGAGGACAGGTGGGAGTAGGAGGGGGAGGGACAGGTATAGGGGAATGATGTATAACAGGAGCACAGGTGTAGGGGAGGGAGGGGGAGGACAGTAGGAGAATGACAGGTGGGGGAGGAGGTAGGGGAGGAGGTAGGGAGATTGACAGGTGGGGAGCAGACAGGTGTAAGGAGTGACAGGTAGGGGAGGACAGGTGTAGGGAGAGGACAGTGTAGGGGAGGACAGGTAGGGGAGTGACAGGTATAGGGGGAGTGACAGGTGTAAGTGGAGTGACAGGTGTAAGTGGAGTGACAGGTGTAAGTGGAATGACAGGTGTAAATGGAGTGACAGGTATAGGGGGAGTGACAGGTATAGGGGGAGTGACAGGTGTAGGGGGTGTGACAGGTGTAGGGGGTGTGACAGGTGTAGGGGGTGTATTTCTAAGCAGTGTAGTTGAAACAGGTATAACACACATTGGTGGAGTACACATCAACACCTCCGCTAAACACCCTCCACATATACTCAACACACCCAGGGCCACGTAACACAGTGTTGGTAGGCTTAGGCGGCCATGTCGTGACACCGGCCGTCAGAATCCCCCAGCAAAAGGTAAACAAGATGGGGGCCCCCCCATCCTACATGTCAACAACTCATCCTGAAATATCCCACCTGGACCCTCTACTAGTGGGGGTCGAACCCTGAATTCAGATAAGACTGCCAATACGGCCCGGGAGATCAGCGAGGTCAACCTAATGGAACTTTACACACACTACACTAATCACAAACTCATTCTATCTTAAGTTATTTTAAGCCAATTCAGTAACTCTCGTAGACAAATTTCCAACTGGAGGCTTGAGGCAGCATTATAGTGCCTCACCTCAGCGATTGTAGGACAACAGGTGGCACTCTCACAGTAAGATGGCACCGTCGTTCTTACCATAAACAGACGATCGAGAGGAAATTTTTTCGGGGTACAAATCTTTGAGAACATTGGCAGTAAGTGGATGGCTGGCCGTTCAGGTGTAGCGGGCGGAGGGTGATGAGTGGCTACCGTGGGGACAGGTGAAGGTGAGTTACGATGCACAGTGTCTTAAGTAATGACTCGACCGGTTGAATTATATATCCACCAACTGATGAACAAAAAAAAATTCCACCATAAAACACCAAAATCCTCAAACAATCGTCCATCAATTTTTTTCCCTCGTAACTTAGGAGGAAAAATAAATAAATAAAACACACATCCAAGTCATTAAAAAAAAGTCTCGGTGTAGTTTCGACGCCATTTTGACCGACATCCTTCTGTAGTATGCTGTAGAGGACCAAATAGACGCATCCTAAATTCTTCACTTAAGAGGGGAGGATATTTCCACGGGAGGGCCTTTGAGAATCAGAGTCTAGGGAATTAAAACGTGAAGGAACTGAAGCTGGTAGGATTTTCCCCAATTTATTACGCTGAAAAGGATTGTGGTGGGGGAAAAGAGAGGGGAGGGGAGAGGGGGAAGGGAGCGATTGTATCCTGTAAGGGAGAAAGGGAGGGGAGGATTGTGTCATGGAAACGGGAGGGGGATTATCATGGGAGGGAAAGAGGGAGAGATGTGTTCTGGAAGGGGGAGGGTTGTGTCACAGAAGGAGGGGAGGGGGAGTGTCAAAAGGAGAGTGGGCATTAGAGGGCAAGATGTCTGAGAGGAAAGTAGTAGGTGAGGAGGCGTGGTGTTATAGTAGACAGGAGGAGGAGTGGTGTTGTAGTAGGCAGGAGGAGGCGTGGCGTGTTAGTAGGCAGGAGGAGGCGTGGTGTTGTAGTAGGCAGGAGGAGGCGTGGCGTGGTAGTAGGCAGGAGGAGGCGTGGTGTTGTAGTAGGCAGGAGGAGGCGTTGTGTTGTAGTAGACAGGAGGCGGCGTGGCGTGGTAGTAGACAGGAGGAGGCGTGGCGTGGTAGTAGGCAGAAGGGGGCGTAGTGTCGGGAGCGGGCAGGAGGGAGCGTGGTGGGCAGGGGGAGGGTGGCGTGGGACAGCGATGGCGGCGTACCTTGCCTCGCCCTCACGATCAATATGACCCCGGCTCCCCTCCCCTCATTACCGCCACCCCCGGGCTCTCCCTGCCTGCCCCTACCCTGGCCAGCCTCCCTACCTGATCCTACCCTGGCCAGCCTCCCTACCTGTCCCTACCCTGGCCAGCCTCTGTGCCTGACCCTACCTTGGAAAGTCTCTATGCCTGACTCTGGCCAGCCTCTGTACCTAACCCCACCTGACCCTGGCCAAACTCTGTACCTGACATGACCCAACCTAACCTAAACACAATTTAAACTAAACTGAACAAGACTAAACCACGCTTCTATCTATCTAAATTTTGTCAAGCTCAAATAATCCTTGTCACCACTGTCATACACCCACAGTCATACACCCACCAACCCACAGTCATACACCCACCAACCCACAGTCATACACCCACCAACCCACAGTCATACACCCACCAACCCACAGTCATACACCCACCAACCCACAGTCATACACCCACCAACCCACAGTCATTCACCCATCAACCCACAGTCATACACCCAGCCTCTGTATCTGACTTTACCTGACCTGACTTAACCAGATCCAATCAAGAAACCCATTATTTTTCACCTCTATTACACCTTGAAGCAGGTATTGAGGCCACCTGACCTGACCTCAATTACTCTGCAATATTCCCAAGGCATCTGACCACCTCTGCTAGCGTATTCCGTACACCTAACATGACATGACATGACATGACCTGACCTGACCTGACCTGACCTGGCCTGACCTCCAAGAACGAGAAAATATACCCAAAATCTAATTGAATCTATCCCAGAAATTTAAACCTTCAATATATTTGTTTTTAGTTCATTTGTTATGTCTTTGTTTTGCTCTTGTGTTTACGGTTCTTGTTTATGAATTAAAGAAACAATAAGAGAATCCAGCCCGTCAAACTTCTACTGATAATCACAACTCGAATTATGCAACTGAAGAACAACAACAACAATAAGAAGAACAAGAACAAAAAAAAAGCAGGATATAATTCCTATAGAACCTACAAAACATCAACAAGGTGACGACAACAACAGCTCAAACGCTCCAGCTTAACACCTACAAATTTCCGGGAGTTTAGTGTCGCTACATGAAACAAACACGGCGGCGAGTCCTACAGCTACACACTGTAATGGTCGGCGGAGCAAAGGACGAGACAGCGACGCGTACTCATTGGTGGAGCTTTAATAACAACAGCATGTGGTAACTAGGAGATGTGTGTGTGTTGTGAGGTAGTGAAGGACCACAACATCTCACGTTTTGTGTTACACGTCAAAGACTGAACAATGTGAAGCAGCGGCCCTCCCCCAACACCACGCTGCCTGTAGTAACACCACCGTTAATAAAGGACAAAACGGTACAATATGGAGGTGGGGGGTGGCGTGTGGACAAGGCACGAGAGAGCGGCCTTGTTAATATGATGGTCACCAGACACGGCCAACACCAGGTGGCGGGTGTAGCTCTTCCTGCTGAATAAAAACCAAGAGCGAGTTTGACGACGCTACACGAACACCGTCCTCAAGGGGGACATCTTGGACTCGAGTGTGAGAGATAGAGACTCCCAAACAATCAAATACGTCTGGTTAATTCCTTCACTTATATATAAGAACACATTCGTCTTCAACTAAACACGA